>NC_031769.1:109345286-109645286 GCF_001522545.3 Parus major
GCCACCTTCCGCACACCAGCAGCAGCAGCAGCGGCAGCAGCGCGGGGCTCTGCGGAGCGGCGGGAGCGCCAATGCCCGGACCGACCCAAGCCCTGTCCCCAAATGGCGAGAACAACAACGACATCATCCAGGATAACGGGACCATCATCCCCTTCAGGAAGCACACGGTGCGGGGGGAGCGCTCCTACAGGTACTGCGGGGGGGCTGCGGCGGCGCGGGGGGCGGTTGCATAAGGCGGGCGGGCTGCAGCCCCCTCCTCTCCCCCCGGCCCCGCATTGTCCGGCTGCGGAGCGCTCGGGGGATAGGCGGGATGCGTGCGGGGGCTCGCCGCGCCCGGGCGGAAGAAAGGCGGTTAAAGATGATAATTAAAGGGGGGGAAAAAAAAATAAAATAAAGAGGTGGGGGAAATAAAAATGAAGGCAAGAACGCCCCCCGCACAGGCAGCCAGCTCCCCTTGGAAAAGAGCCGCAGCACCTCGCTGCGGATCTCGGAGGGAGGCGGCGCCGTGCGGGAGGCGGCGGCCGCGGATGGCGGGGCGCGGGCAGCCCCTGCCCGGCCGGGAGAACCGCACCGGGAACCGGGCACCGGGCAGTGCCCGCCCCCCGCACGCCGGTGTGGGGGTGACAGCCGCCCCCCGCTCCTCGGGGTGGGGGTGACAGCTCTCCCGGTGCCTGAGCGGGGGAGGGTGGCTCCATCCCCGCCCCCCGCTCCCCGCCAGCCCCATTTTGTGTTTATTTATCGTCTCTCGTTTGGAGGGGGGGGACACCCGTCTTTTGTCGCAGTTGTAGGCATTTTTGATGAATCGTTTGGCATGCGTTGCTGGCCGCGCTTCTGCATTAACATCTCCGACAATATGTTCCGGCAGATAAGCTCATTAAAATTGTTTGCATTGTTTGATAAGGGTCGCGGCGCAGCCCGGAACGCAACTGGTTTGATGTGCTCCTTGCTGCCGACTCGAAGGGCGATAATACGGCCGGTGTCTCCTTATGTCAATATACAGTTATTTTAAATGCTGCCTGGATGACAGCAAGCAGTGCCTCTGCAGAGAACACGCCCCTTAAAGCTGGTTTTCAAGCAGCAGGAAATGATGCTGCTCTCAAATATCTGACTAAAGTGGCGAGTTGTAAGCTCGAATACATGAAAACAAACGTGGATGACTTGGCTTGTTTGTCTGAAGGAAATCGCAGTATTTTTAATTCTGCTGAGAAATAACGGAGCTGCTACCGGCATTTGGCCATTAATAACCTTAACAGTGAATCTCATTGTTGATCACACACTGACGGGCGTGCGTGAAATGCGTCCGAGATCCCAGTGTGTGGTTAGTTTGAATTGCATAAAATCTAGTCTGTGTCTCTCTCTGATACTTTGTGTACATTTCGCACAAAGTAGCAAAATTGCTTTTGCAAGGACCTATTTCTACTTGCAGAAACCCTGAAGCTCTCACTTCCTATGCTTAAATTTCAGCTGAGAAGTACAAGATTCTCTTTTAGGAGAAAGCTGTACTTCCATCGTCCAGCTAAGCAGAAATATGAAATAAATTTGAAATGCCATGCATCTACCGCTATTCTGATGTCATAGGTACCACTAATTGCTAACTTGTTTCCTTCAGAAGAGTTCTTTGGAAAACCTCTGTTACATGGGGTTCTCCATTCTTCTTTTTCAGTAGGTTTGTATGTGTTTTTCTACAGTCATTCAGTTTTCTTGTCCTTTTGCCTGTCATATCATACACTGAACTATGTCTAGAAAAGATGTTTTGTGAGGCTGCTGTGTTCAGCATGTGATGACAGGAATAAATATGTCACTTGCCCAGTTTTACAGAAATTGTGAAGATACTCTGCATCTGAATAGCCTTCCATCCGGAAGAATACTCCTTAGTCTTTTAGTGCTTTGTATCCCTCTCTAGAGCAATATAAAGAAATACAGAACTACTGATTGCATGTTATTTTTGGGCAATAAATAATTAATCCAGTTCAATATATTTCAGAAATAAACCTTTAATACACAAATAAAAATTTCCACTGGGGATTTCTATTAAGGTTGTTGTTTTTTTTTTTCCTTTTGGAAACTTACCATGTTCTACAGAGTCATAACTCCCATATCTGTTGATTTCTTCCTTTCTCCAGGAGAAAGGGAGAATGTACTTAACTTGCTTCAATCTGTAGCTAAAGTCCTTTAGGAAGTAAATATCAAGTGTAACAGAAGAGAAACATTACAAAAAATACATGAAAACTGTGGTGAAACTTCTCCTTGATACTGGAAAAAAATGGCTTTTAACTTCCATGACAATCTTTAGTAGCAAGTTCAGTCCTTGTTCAGTGTGAGTGGCAGCAGGAGATGACTGGGTACAACATATGAATTCCATCACTTTAGTGCCTGCTGCCAGACTGGACTGTCAGTGCCATTCCAGACTTCTGGAGCAGCTTGCTGGACCTCACCATATGACACATCAGGTCGCTATGCCTCTGATTGTTGGGCTGGCTTCTTCCATCTAGGAATATGAAATGAATATGTCATTAAACACACCCTAGAGCTTGACAGCAGATGAGCAGTTGTACAAAGCTAAAACACTTCTGCATCCTGCAGCTTTGCTCCTAAGTTAACCTGCATCTACCATGTGTAGAGAGGTTCAGTATTTGCCTTTTGATCCTTCTCTCCCGTAGTAACAGAAATGCTTTCTCATTTTACAACTTTTGACATGTTCTGTTTCATAAGTATTTTAAAACAGAAGTAGTCTTTACTGGTCAGAAAATTTGTGTTCATCAGGTTAGATATTCTCAGACCTAAAAAAAAACCCCTTTGCTATTTCTAATACCAGGTTTTACCAAAGATTTGATATCCAGCTCCTGAAGCAGATTTACAAGCAGCTGCAGGTTGCACTGTTTCACAGACTAGGAAGCTGACATGGAAAGAGCTGCTATAAGTTATCCACGGAGTTGAGGATGCAGCAGGGAATTGAGCCTATACCACGAGTCCCAGCCGTGTGCTCTGTATGCAAAGCCACAAATAGTTTTCCCAAGTCTTCCAAAGAACATATTATATTTTGCAGACTGGGACATACAGGCCCAAGGTGTTAAGTTTCTCATCCAGCTTTACTTAGCTGGTAAATGGAAACCAGGCACTTTGGCATAAAATTTAGTCACAGGGTGATGTTACCTTTTGGAGTTAATAACTGTAATCAATCTGTATTGCTCAAGTGAAATGCTTCAGATTGGGAGACTGTTTAAAATTTCATACTGAGGTGTCTTTTGCTGGCCCGAAGCAGACTTTGGGTAATTTCTGAGAACAGTATTATATTTAATGAGAGTTTTACTTCTGTGTTCAAAGATGGCTGAAAAAAATCAATGAGAAACCAAATCAACAGCTGTGTGGAGATTTTTTTTTTTTTTTTTAATAAGATGTGTTTGCAGTGCTTTTCTTTTTTTTTTTTTGCCAGGTATCTTTTGTGCTTGATCAGCTCATCATATTTTTAAAAGCTAAAGTATTAAGAGTGAATAATTCTAAGTTCAAATGGCATACCTAGTCTAAACCACCCTGGTCCCAAAGAGACAAACTGTTGTACCTTCCTTTGCAGGATACTGTGCTTTACTTCCGCTTTCTCTCTGTGTATTGCTAGAAAAATGGTTTTCTGGCCCTTCAGTCCCTGGCTATATTTAGTTTTCTACCCAGAACTTGCATGAAGCAGAGGGGAAGGGCCCGACTTCCTGATTATTTTTCTTCAAATTACTAGGCTAAAAGGAAAGAGTATTTCTGGTTTAGTTTTTATCTATGAGTGTGTACCTTTTTAATGTTATCTGTTTTAAATATTTGTTTTTCCTGAGTGTTGTCTTCATTCTAGAATTCATTGTGTAAGCAGATGAGTGATGCTGCATAAGAATGAAAGCTACATAGCAGTGGTGATTTCCTCACCCGCTGCTGGAATAAGTTGTGGGGTGTTACAGAGCATATCTGGCTGCCTTTTACAGCAGTATGAGCTGATAACTTCCATGCTGAAAGTCAAGATTTACATTATAGCGAAGCCTGGTTTTGGTCTTTGCCTCCCAAACTCCCAGTGAATTGCTGGATTCAGGCTGGCCCTGGGCAGCAGAGAGCATCCTTCCCTCGGCAGGAGCTGCCCCTGGTGACTCTGTGCCTTCCACAGGTGTGGCTTTACTCAGGGTGCAGAGGGGACCTATGGCTCTGCAGTACTCTGGGCAGAAGGAATTTCTTGCTCTAAAATTAGCTCCCACTGAATATGGTGAGCAGGTAGTTACAGTGAAGTTAAAAAGACCATTTGTGTTGATAAAATTTAATATATAAAGGCCCAAGCTTGAGAATTGAGAAGATACAGAGTAAAAGCAGTGAGTTGTCTTCTCACTTCACAAAGATAGGTGTGACTTCTGAAACTGTAAATGCCAGTTAAAGCAAATGCTATTAAGTGTATTAATAAGTGAATCTTTATTTTCAGAGGCATTTGCTCTTGACCTGACAGTTTTATTGCGGATTATGAGAATTTTGCCCTAGATTTTATTGAAAGCAGGAAAATATAACAAATGTTTAAAAACCCCATTAACAAACTAACATAAATTACACCCTATAAATCTAGTCCATGCTTTTCTAAAAGTTGTAGCTGTGATCACCCCCTTGTCTGCCAAGTGTCTGGATTGCAACAAGATAGTATGTATCAGGGAAAAGACCATCCTGATGACTTAGAGCAAGCAGCTGACTAGCCAGCATTAAGGAGGGACCATGGCAGACATCTTTCCTTGGTTCCTGTCAGCTTAGGTACCCTCTATTTTCTTTTCTTTCACTTTCACAAAGCTGTCTTCCTATTGCTGCCACTGCTGTTCTTCTTTAATCTTGTTTTCTGCTTAGGGAGTACTCTACCTAGAGAGAGCTGTTTTGGTGAGAATCTTCTGCTGGGAAGAAGATTTTTTTTCTCAAAAAGCACAGGGTGAAACTGAAGCTAACTTAGAATCACATGTGAGTGTATGTAAAAGTCTCTGAGGGTTAGGAGGATGACTGTACTCGATTCTGCATCAGTAGTTTGAAGCTTAGATAGTCCCTGCCTGCATTATTGGGATATCTCTGTTGGCCTGGATTTAGATCTTCCTTGAAGGAAATACCTTCATAGTGTTTTGGGGGCTGGAGGTATTTGTTTAAATCAGGGGCTAAGAGGGAGTGACTGGGGAGAGAGGGGAGAAAGCATGCCATAGACAGCCCAGTTTGTGTAAGGAAAGTGAAGTAATTCTCAGAGAGAGCAAACTCCTCAGCTTACACCCAAGTGCTCTCACCATAAAGGTCTGAGAACACCTAATTTGCACCCAGGCTCCTTGGGTTTCAGAAACATCCTGTAGGTGGGAGGCTGCATTCTGTTTTTTGTTGTGTGATGTGGGTTTTTTTTAAACTACCTTGTTGAGCTGCATAGCAACAGCAATGTGGTTTTGGTATATTAACAGAAAAAGGAGCAAATTTGGGGCACGTGAGAACTGAACCTGATGCTGGCACTTTCAGAAACAGACATTTTGGCTTCTGCCTAGTGTCTTCATTCTAGTCTTCCTAGAAAACAGGCACTGAAAAATATGCTGCATTATGAAAGAAAGGTGATTTGGAGGTGGAGCTGTGGAGCAAGAGACCTTGATTAAAGCTATTTCTTTGGCTCATTTGAGTGAGATGCAGTTACCTCATCTGGACCACAGGAATGTTCTTCCAGGGGGCATACCTGGACTAACCTTTTGTGATATAAAACTTGTTTTGGGAGCCACTAAGAAAAGAAAATGTGTGGTAGGTCTACATTTCAAGCCTTGGCATTTGAATGTGTGACTCTTTAAATATATCTTCAGAGGTTTTGGGGTTTAGTGGGGAGGTTAGTTTAATTTGACAGTCTCTTCTCCTTCCTCATGCCCAAAGCTAATTATAGCAAAGGCTTGGTAAGGAAGCAGATAAATAGTGTGCCAGCTTTTCATTTTGGAAGTGCAACTTTCAGCCTTTGTTTGATAATTGAAAACGAGTGGTCTCGCCACATCTGTTCTCAATCACGCCAGCCACTGAGTGGGATGGCACGAAGGCCGTGGTGCGGTGGCAGCAGCAGCGAGGCTCGTGCTGCACCGGGACAGCCTTTGGCTGCTTGCATCCTCCTCTCTCCCTGAATCCTGGCCTCCAGCTAGCAGCACTGATCGCTCACTTCCAGGATCAGTGCTAGGGAATGTAAATGGAAAACATCCGTGTTTCTTCTGGGGATGGTGTTAGCTGCGCGCTGCGTAGCTGTTTGGATCTTGCTCAGATCTCTGCTGCCTGACTCACCGATAAAGCATCTTCTTCGTATTGTTTCATTACAATTAGGTGGGAGCAGGAAAGGAATATCAGCTATAAAATTTACTAAACATGCATTTAACTGTTGTGGTTTAAAAAGTGTTGTTTTGGTGGTTTTTGTTATTTTATTTTTAGCACAATTCTACTGTTTTGTGCTATGAAATATTTAGTTCAAGATTAAAATCTTACCTGTGATATTTTAACAAAAGTTTGTCTAGTTTTCCAGTGGTATACTAAGTTATCAAATACTTTGTAGAGAAGGCTCTGTGTACTGGAAGCACACCCATTAAATGTCTTAGTTTAGCCACTCTGAAATAATTTCTTGTTTCCCATAGAGCCTCATGATTAGTGAAGGGTGCATTTGTGTTAAGTGGTTTTTTGCTATGCTATCCAAACAGGAAGTGTAAACATTCATCAGTGAATCCAAACTTAAGGATGTAGCTTCCGTAGGAAATCCTACAACTGTGCCAAATCATTCTGCCTGGAGAGAAATATGCCATGCAGGTTGTATTGTTGATCTTCTGGCCTTGTGTATGACTACCTTACATTGTATGGTTTCAGAGGCTTAATTTTCAATATTAGGTTTCTTGGCAATTTGGAACCCTGAGAGAGATCTCAGTGGAACCCTTAGTTGATATCTGCCCACTTCAGTTTTATCTTTTAGGAGAAACTCAAGTGAATTTCCCCCCCTGCAGCAGGGTTCCGTAGTACCATACAGATTTTCTACCCAAGCAGCTGTAATTATTCAGAGATGCACATGAATGCAAATTCTTTCCTGTCACTTTGGAATGCAATGTTGATGCTCAGAAGGGCTCGCTGGCAGTATGTATTAAACAATTTTGGGGGAATGAAAATTCATTTTAGGCAAATCTTACACAGTTGTTATGCTTCGCTTCTTAAGGTTAATCTCTGTGGATCTGGTCCAGTAATATCATGGATAGGAAACACTGAAATATTTGAAGTAGAATACTCATTTGTTTTACTTACGGATTCAGTGTTACACAAATCATAGCTTGTTAAAATAACTATACAATCTATGAGTAATTTTTTGTATGGAAGTGCAACACATAACCCAGTGATATGAAAGTCCCACGGGAGCTTGTTTATACAGAAAGACCATGGTGTGTGGGAGTGCTGAGAACAGGGAAGCAGTGGTAATTGGTTGGATAGAAGGGATACATTTTCCCAAAAGGACAGCATTCAGTTGTAATTAGTCATTCTGTTGGAAACCTTGTTATGCAGAATGGTGTTTGTTATATTTTACTGAATTGAATTGTTTGGGATCCATATCGCTGCTTGCCCATAATAATGTTTCAAAGTTATACATGATGTAGATTCTGAAACAGGGTCTAAATACACTGTTTTCAGTCAACACATTGATGTTGTGCTAGTTGTCAGATTCAAGGAGGCATAAGAAATATTATCTTTTACTTTTTTTACTTCCTTTAATATATCTGCAAAGAAGACAAGCTGAGACACCTGGGGTTACTCAGCCCGGAGAAGAGAAGGCTCTGGGGAGACCTTAGAGCAGCCTTCCAATACTTAAAGGGGGCTTGCAAGAGAGCTGGAGGAGGACTTTTTACAGGGGTTTTACTAGGGGCTCCAACAGGTATGTAGTTGTTAGCTAAGAGGCAATTGCTTCAAACAGAGAGTATATTTAGATTAGGTATAAAGAATAAATTCTTTAGTGTGGGGTGATGAGACACTGAAACATGTTGCTCAGAGAAGTTGTGGATGCTCTGTTTCTGGAAATGTTTGGGACCAAGTTGCATGGGGCTTTGAGCAGCCTGGTATAATGGAAGGTGTTGCTGCCCATGGCAGAGGGGCTAGACCTGTATGATCTTTAAGGTCCCTTCCAACCCAAACCATTTTGTTATTCTGCATGTTTCTGCCTGCAGAGGTTTGGCTCTCTAGTGCATATTATTAATCTGTGGTTCCCAAGTGTGAAATGAGTTCTACAGCAGTAGGGATGCTGTAGAACTGACTTGTCTCTCAAGTAACTCTATTTTTAATATGGTGAGGTGTTTTTTTCCACTACCACATTATGCACACCCCCGAGTTGTTCCTGAAGGGTTACACGGTATGGACCTGGTGGTGCTGGTGAACAAGACAAACATGAGTCAGCAGTGTGCTCTTGCAGGGAAGAAGGCCAAGCCCGTGCTGGGCTGCATTGGCAGGCATGTAGCCAGCAGCTCTGTGGAAGTGATTCTTCCCCTCTGGTGCTTCTGAGACCACATCTCACATACCGTGTCTGGATTTGGCCTCTCCAGTTTGAGAGGGACAATGACAAACTGAAGTGAGTGTGGCAGAGGGACGCCAGGATGGTCAGGGGGCTGGAGCTTGTGACCTGTGTTTGGTCAGTCTGGATAGGAGCCAGCTCAGGAGAGGGGAAGACCTCATTGCAGTCTTATCTGTCTAGTGGGAGACTGTGTGTAAAGAAGATGGAGCCAGGTTCTTCTCTGAAGAAAGGGAAAGAATGAGAGGCAATGGCCGTCAGCAGCTGCAGCAGTAAAAAGTACTTTGGATACTGGAAGAAATGTTTACACAAGCTGGGATGGTCAAACACCAGAAATTACCCAAAGAGGATGCAGAATATTTGTCCTTGGAGGGACTTGAAACTGAGACAAATGGGTTCATCAGCAGCCTTCTCTTGCTATTTCTGCAGTGACCATGAGGCTGGAGCTGGAGCAGATCTCTCTGGAGTTCCCTGCCTACCCAAGCCAGTTTATGATCCCATTCTGTAACTCTAATAAACATAAACAGTTCGTGACTTAAAACGTAACAAAATCATGTGCTTTAACAATGAAAGGAATATCATCTGGAAACAACTTTTGTACTTCCAGGGAGATGAAATCAGCCTTGTCATCAAAGGTTTCAAATGGAAAAGAAAAATACATGTATGCAGTCTCAGTATGACTTCTTCAATATCAAACATTTTCTCTTCATAAATATCAAAGATAGTTTAATTCTTGTGAAAGCTATAGTTCTGCTGCAGCAGTATATTAATTCATATTCATATAATTTCATATTGCATTCTCTAAATTACTGGGAGCAACTTCTGCAGTTTAGTACCCAGGGATGATCAAAAGTTTGTAGAGACACAGCAGAGCAAAGGCATCATTTTGCTGTGTCATAAAATTAATTATGTACATTGCAACCACAGATTATGTCTTGAAGTTAACAGCTGATAAATTGCTTGCTCTGCTTTTAAGGGATTGTAGATTTTTTTCACACAGAAAACATTAGCATTATTGATAAGTTTAATATGCAGAAAATGTTTTAACTATGAGCACAGTTCTTAAACTGTGTCAGATGTCTGTTTAGTTTGAAGCGCTTTTCCAGGGAGTGGTGCAGAACTGTCTTGTCGCATGGCCTCCAGCAACACTGAGAGGCTTGAAGTAACTAAATGTTCACATTGCAACCCAGATTACCTTCTTAACTGCACTTACATGTAGTTGAAGGCAATTGAAGCAATAAACTTTTTTCTTCCTTGTTTATTGTGAGAGTTGAAGTTGGTAATGTCACTGTTTGCCAGCTGGAAGCAATGTATGTTAGGAATTGACCTCAAGATATTCCATGAAAGGAGGCCAAATCCTATTAAACAGTACATCTATCCTTCTCTTACCTAAAGATGCAAGGGTTTACTGGGGCTTGTAGATAAAGAGTGTTGTAACTAATTTTGTTTCTACAATCACAGTTACATCAAAGCAGTAAGCACCTTCTGAAGAACATTATTTTGAAAACAAAGCCTTGGGGATTTCCCCCTTTAGATAGGCAGAAGATGTTAAAAGTTAAAATCTGTCCGAAAGTGGCAGTTTCACAGACCTTCAAAGACCAACATGGTTGAAAAAAAAGGTTTTGGGGAAGCTTTACTTGATGCTGGTAGACACCAATTATGTTGGTACTGCAACAATGGTAAAATCATTCTGTGGTTTCTGGCACACAGCAAGAGTAATATGTTACATAAATCACAGATGGCTGAGCTAGAATGTTCCTACAGGGCAATTTACTTCATCCAGGATTAGTGAATTCTAGTTTTAGTTGCTCCAAAATTATTGTAGCAGTTAAGCAATTGCTCTTAGAAGTTCAGCCCTGTTCTAGATAGTACTTGGTAGGATTAATTCTTAAGATGTCATTTACTGGTGGTACATTGAGCACCAGAATCATTTAAGACTGCTTTCTTGTCTGTTACAGTGTTAACCAGAATAAGGGAAGAGGTCAAGTTACTTTGGTATCCAAAACCAAAATTAAGTGTTGTGGCTGTAGTCTTAACACTTGCAGTCTGTCTAATATTAAAAATGGTTTGTAGGGAGTTTGTAATAAGCCAATGACAGGGGTATTTATTTGGGCTTATATCAACAACATTGGAGATGTCAGAACTCCAAGATTTATTATTATCAGCAATATTATTTTTAGTCTGGTTTTCACCAGTGTCTGAGGGAGAAGAAGGAGAGAGGTTGGCCTTAGAACCTAATAAAAAGCTCTGCAGTGTGCTGGTGCAGTGGTCTGCGGAGGCAGTGCTGGCAGGGACTGTCAACTGGTTCGTGTCACGGGTGCTGTCTGGAGCTTGGTCCCTCATTCCCAGCAGAAAGCCTGGTGCTTCTCCTTTCCCCCCAAATGGCAGCAGAGCTGTGATAGCAGTGGGAAGCCTGGGCAACCATACTAAAGCTTAATATTTTTGTTATAAAAATACACAGCCATGTTTTAGAGAGTGATGCACCAGTGAAAGCAGCTAGCATGGTTCCCTGTTGCTTCATCTGTTGTCACATGCTTGTTTACAACTTCAGGGCTTAAAATAAATGTTGTCTTATACCCCTGATCAGTGTTGTCACCTTTCTGCCAGGATGACTTGTTCAGGGATGGAGGGGAGCTGTCTGCCTGGCTGATCCCTCAGCAGCTGTGTTGTGCACGCTGTGCTCTTGTGCCTCTGCTCACTTTTGGGTCCTGGGATGGTTGCATGAGTGGTTGCCGTGCTATTTCTTGTCCCTTATTTGGTATCACTCCTGGAACTTTCAAAGTGAAGGTGGCCTTAGAAGGAAGGCCACTTAAAAAGGGCCTCATTTTCTGCAAGAACAGAGAGTTGGACGTAATGATCCTTGGTGGGCACCTTCCAACTCATGATATCCTGTGATTCTGACATATATGCATATTAATGTTAGAATAAATATTGCAATGCATAATTTGAACGTATTTACACTTGTTTTTAATGTAGGAGAGAGAAGAGTTGAAGCACTACAAAGTCTTTGTGCTATCATATATAGTCTGTGTGTATCATAGTGCATCATTTGTGGGTGGGAAAGCTGTACTGCAGTCCCTCTTTAGCTAGTGCGAGAGGTTTCCCTTGGGAGGGCTCTGCTCCTTAGCTTTACCTGCCTTGGACAGCCAGTGTTTTTTAAGTGTACTGCAGTCTCTTGTTAGGAAACAGCAGCTGTCTGTTAGGAGAAAGGCTTTGCATTTCCCCTTGTTGAATCCTCCTGTTTTCCCTTCTTCCCAGACTTGTGCTCTTCTGACACCCGTGGATGTTCAGTGCCTATCTCCTGCTGAGTCACTGCCTCTCTAGCGTGGCTCTGCAGGGTTGTGAGGCACTTGGAGGCTGCTCAGGCCCCCCGTCAGGAGGGCTGTATAGTATTACAAAATCCCATTTGCCATTAGGTTATGCTTGGAGTAAATCAGCGTGTTACTTTAGCCTTTCACCTCAGAATGTATACATGCCGGAGAGGAGGAGGGGGGCAGCGAAAGCCCGGATAGGTCAAAACTAAATTCATTTGGTGACTTCATCTGTCTCTAGTTGGATCTCATCCCTGCTGAAGCTCCCAAGCCTCCCGCAGCGTTTTCTGGACTTAAAAGGTGGAAATGGCAGGAGCCGGGAGCAGCCGGGCTGCCAGAGCTGCTGCTGGGCTGCGGCGTGGCTGCTGTCCTGCTGCCTTCTGCCTGACATGGTGCCTTGGTGCCCTGCAATCCCGGAGCCCAGCACTGCTGGCTGCACTTTATCAGGGGTTCTGGTTGTTCTCAGCCCTTCCTAATCATGGGCAGGTATTCCTTGGTGTGGATGCAGGTGGCTGCTTAGGTGGGTGGCCGTGTCCATGGTGCTTGGCCTGTGGATTTGCCCAGTGGATTTGGGGACAAGCTCTCCTCCACTGCTGTCTTCATTTTCCCCTAAATCTGCATTTACTAAAGAACTTGGAAGTCTTTTCTCTGGAAGTGAAACTACTCATTCATTAACTCGTGGGAGCAAAATAATAAGAGATTGCCCTGTTATTTTCAGTACTTGGGCTAGGAACTGAGGTTTGCTTGCATGGGCTGCCTCTCAAAGCATCCTTTCTTCAGTGGTCAGTGCTGATGTTACCTTGCTTTTTGGCACATTTTTAATGTCTTGGAAATCCTTTAGCAGCATCTGCATGTTTGCTTGGTAATCTGTAATTATGCATAAGGGGAAAAAAAAGGAGAATTGAAGTTCCTGCTTGTGTCTGGCTGATTTGAGACTTTGTTTAACAGAAGATTAAATGCTGGTTTACTCATCAGCTTTCTAGATGTTTTCTAGTTACACAATGGTCATAGACATCTTTGGTTTTCTAAAATGTAGGTGTTTCTAATTGACTTGAGTGTATTGTGTAAGTCTGAGAATCATTTTTCTTTGAATCAACGTTTTTTCGTGTTTTTTTTTCCCTTCACAATCCCCTTGTCTATTGTTAAAGGTAGACTAGTTGCCAGCATCTATTGTGAAAATTTGACAGGTTGAATGTCTTCCTTCAGGGCATCAGAGCAGCAATTCAAGCTTAAGATCTTAGAGTTGAAAGCCTTGGCAGGGGGAGGGTAATAACTGTAAGCAAAAGCAGTGAAGTTTTTTAGCTTTGCAGCCTTGCCACGGTTAGGTTCCTCTCGTTCAGCCTACTTCAAAGGTTTTTTTGTTGCTCATCATTAATAAAATGCCTCCTTAATTTGTAGTAACATTCTTTTTAAACTGAAATTCTATACTGAAATTGTGTGTCCTTACCCCATGTTAGCTAGTGCCTGTCTGTGCAGCAGAAAACATTATTATTGCTTTGTTCAGCTGCTGTAAGGTGTGGTTTGAGGGTGCTGTTCACTGCTGTGGTTCATTTCTAACCAGAGTGAATATACCTGTGTGGAAATGGTGGTGGCCAGAGGCTCTGAATTGCTTCCATTTTGTGTAAGCTATTGATGTTTGCCTTTCTTGAATGTCTATGCTTTGTCAAAAATGCTTTTTTTAAAATTAACATTTGTTTCCTCATAGAAATTGATAAGGGGCCTTTAGACCATGCAAATACTTTCAGCCATAATTAAGATATTACTTAGTTACGTGTTACTTTCGCACTGTACTTGTGATGAAAGGTGAACCCTGGAAAAAAAAGGAATCTTGTTACTGTAGAGACATGACATTTCAGTTTCAGTGGCAGCAGGAGTGAGAATGTAGTTGGAGAAATAAAGTCTTACTTATGGTATGGAAATACAAGATTCCAGTGAATGCAAATATGACTGGCAGATGCAAGTCAGTGAATGTGGCTTGTCCTTCTCAGATGGACCTTTAGGTGCCCTGAAATCTTCAAAGCACTAAATAATTGTCTTGTAATTTGAAACTGTTCATTTTTGTGAACTATCCCAGTTTAATAACTGGTTAGTGAATAAATTTCTAACTATTTCTGAAAGCTATGCAGTACACAGTGTAATGCATTGTTAGTTATTAGGCCGTATCAGAGGGTTTGGCTCAAGTTTTGCATATTATCAGAATACTTCTGGCTGTGTTTTTCACATTTGAGGAAACTGAATATCTGAAAAAGAATCAGTATTTTTCTGCCTCTCAGATAATAAGTTTTTTGGGGGAGTGGTAAGTTTTCTAAAGTCATATGTAGCACAAGCCAGAATTACCAGAAACCTTTTTAAAAGGTACTCAGATTTGGGTCTAAATTGGTCCTTTAGACCCATCATAAACATTGATGTGGGTGAGAACATCCCAGCATTGGCAGGAAGCCTCTAATTTAAAAGAAAATATTCCCTAATCCAATCCAATCCATCTCTATTACTCTTAATTTCACTTGTATTTAAACAGGGAAATGCAATGAAAACAATAGAAAGTACACTCTTGTCTGTGTTCAGTGATAATCCAGCAATATTCAAACCATAAAATGTACATGGATTGCCTCAGTTTCATCTAGACTCTGTAGAGTACTTCACCAGTCATTTTAGGTCAAGTCAGATCCATGTGCTAAATGTAAAATAGCATTCAGAAGTGAGTGAGATGTACAGATAATAATAAATATTTTTAACATTTCAGGGCTATTTAGTAACATGGGAACAGTGCAAAAGAGATTTGACATTCAGCATTAAAAAGCATGAATTTCTCACAGTATTGCAATCACAGGATTTTTTATTTTTTTTTTCCCCATGGCAGTGCTTCATTGTGATTAATCTTGTCTCTGATTCAGTGTCTGGCTAGATAGAGCCTTTGTGTTTCTTGCTACAAATATCACTGCAGTTGCAGCACTCTGATGCCACAGTGTTTGCTGCAAAGTACAGCAGAAGTCAAAAGGGAGAGTAAGAACAGTGTTGTCAGCATTGCATAGGAGCTTTTTGTGTTGATTTTCTCTCCTTTCTGTAAAGACAACCTCGAGCACAGAGACAGCCTCTAATGACTTGAGTGTTCAAGAAACAGGCAAGATCCAGCTGCAAATCAGTTGTCATTTTGGGATGGTATAAAAGGATCAATTTTCCTTGTACACTGAATCTGGCTGGTTTCTTCCTTCAGGGATTTCTTTGTTTTTGCAGTAGCTTTAATCTAGAAAGCCTTTTCACCAGCAGCTGCAGCAGTCTCACTCAGCTTCATCTTAGCCTTTCTGCTGTTATCTCCTGCTTTAGTAATTTTTGGTGTGAGATCTTTTGTTTTATTGGCAGTATCTTATCAGGTGCCAGCCTCCAGAAGGCTCCTCTGTACTGTCACACAGACTTTCCACTGCATTTACAAACTTAGTATCTATTTGTCTCTTTGTACTACTATTTAATACAAATGTGTCTATTTGTACTAAATGAGGAGCAATGGGCAGAAACTGGAGCACAGGAGGTTCCACCTGAACATAAGGAAGAAATTCTTTACTGTAAGAGTTACTGAGCACTGGAACAGGTTCCCCAGAGAAGTTGTAGAGTCTCCTTCTCTGGAGATAATCAAAAGCCATCTGGACACAAGGCTGAGTAATGTGCTGTGCTTGAGCAGGGTGGTTGGGCTATATGATCTGCAGTGGTCCCTTTCAACCTTGGCTATTCTGCAAAAATGTGAAGGCCTTGCAGCTTCAGAGGATGGCAAGTGTGGTGAGTTTTTTCACTACAAATAAATTCAGTGCTACAATCCTTCCAGTCTTGTCATTAATACTGGTTTATTGTGATACAATAAACTGCTTCCAACAACTGTTATTTATCCCTGGAAGAATAAAGTAAATATGCTTCTTGCAAAACTGTCCTTAAGAACAGCTGGATAGTACCTTGTAACAGCTGCAGCTATCTGTAGCAAGAGCAATGAAAAACACCCAATATCTCAATGTTCAATGCTGCATATAATGCCTTAAAAAATTAATAGACTTTTGGGTGTAATGTTTACCATCAGGCATGCTGAGCCAGTGTATTTCTGTCTGGGGAAACTGCTTAAGCATGTACATGATTTTCCTCTCCTGTCTAATGCTCTGAACTCATGTCTGTGGTGCGTAGTTGTGCATGTGTGAAGTGTTTTTCTGAAATGGCCTAGACTAATATGTGAAGACTCTCCACAGGCTTGAAGTAAAGCAAGGGAGAATCCTTTGTGGTTAGGCAGTACTTTTACAGCCAGAGGTTTTTAATGTCCCCCTGTGCCCTCTGAAGTGGGAGGTATGATGTGCTATCTTCAGTCTGCTTTAAGTTACTATAGTATCACCAGGCACCTCTATGGAATTCTGAAAATACCAGGTAGATATTGAATTTCAGGCTTGTGTAAGCCTCATTGCAATCTTATGATTCAGAGCCTTCAGTGTAAACAAGTGAAAGCCTAGTAAGTTGAAAATGTAAATAATGTTATTGGAAAGAAGTAGCGTATTACAACATGAAATCAACTTGTTAGCTACTTGGCTATTCAGAGTATGGCCTGTGTGTCTCCACTTGTCCAGCTGTTCTCTTGCATCACCTTACACATGTTTATTAATGTGTTTTGAAGATGGGTCACATTTTTCAAGGTACTTTAGCACTTCGGGAACTGAGTCCTGCAGAAAACCCCAGCCCAGCTGTAGATGTTGAGCACAGAGATCCTTGAATGTTGCTGAGCATGGTAGCTGCACTACCTACACCTGCTTGTTCTTTGTTTTTTTCCTTTTTTGTTTTGTTTGAGGTCTCTCTGTGTGGCAAACAGGATATGTGTGTATCTGAGCATGAAAGTAGAACTTGCTTACTGTAAAGGAAAGTTTTCCCAGCTGAGTGTATTTAGAACATAACCAGTAGGAGGGTGTGGAACAAGAGATGCAAAGACAGGGTGAACTCTTTCAAGAGAAGCAGCTGTGGAATATTGACATATATGCTGACAAAACACTTAAGAATGAATGGCAGGGGCATGTTACTGAGCTTTTTCACAGAAATTCTGATTCATTTTGCCTTTGCTGACAACTGTACTCACACACTGTTGTGTGCATTTGTGTACAAGTCTGAAGCTATTGTCTCTAATAGCTTGAACTTGCCTCTAGTAAATAGTCTGAACATTTGTTTGACCCTTAGACCATAATAATTAGTTTGCAGATGCAGCATAAGTTGTATTACAGGTATCCTTCAGGGTAGCATTGTAAAACTCAAGGTTATTCATTTACTCAGTTTCCTGCAGTACAATTCCGCACCCCATGCAATGCAGCAGAGGAAGTTGTTTGCTCCCCTGTGGGTTGCAGAAGGATGGGTATTTCTCTTTACAGTTCTTTGTGGAAAAAGGTGATGAAGGAAGTTCTGCTTCCTTTCTGTGTGTGTATATTTTCTTGATCTTTTTAACAAAGTGAACTTTCCCTTTTCACTAGTGGTAGCTGATGTTTTTTTCTGAGCTCTACCTGGCCTCAGAGGCCAATTAAAATGTTCTTGAGGTAGTGGCAATTACAGATCAGAGTAGCTTTATTTCAAATGTTCTCTTCTAAATATCTTTAGTTGCTGTAGAATTCAGTGGACTCCTTTGTATTATTATTAAGCTCACTATTCTTAATTCTAAGTGAATATTTAATTCATTACTAAGCTGTTATTCCAACTGATCTTACATACAATATTTAACATGTTAGTTTAATAGTGACAGCGATAGTGTCTTTCTGTTAGTTTTTTATCTATATAAAAAAGGCTAAAAATAATAATATAAAACCCATGTGTTTCAAACTTCAGATGCCATTAGTATCAAAGGGGTTCTTTGCCTGCTCAGTGCCTTCCACCCTGATGTTGAAGGTAAGCTTTAATGGTTAGCCATTGTGGTGTAGTTTTAAAAGGACACTCCCTGTTTCTAAAACTTTGTTCCTAGCACTTGATTCAATCCAAGCACTTAGTGCATGCCAAGAAAGCGACCTTTGCTAACTCTTACAGTGAATACAGGGCTGTGTTCACACAACTGGCTGTGCTGCATGTGAGCCTGCGGGAAGAACAGAGCAGACTGAGCACAGGCTGCTTTCTTCCGTGCTCCAGAGCTGCCTGTACAGAAGTGGGTAGGGAGGCAGCCTGGTTTGCAATGAATTTCTGGCAGTGGTTGTCTGACTATTGGAGCATGAATTTTTCGTCCCTATTTTCTCTCTCTCTCTCTCTCTCTTTTCTTTAATTCCTCATAAAGAAAATTTGAGGATTTTATGTCTTGCATCTTAATGCCAGTAGATGGGAACAACGTGAACAACCTTCTGTTTGTGAGATTTGTTTCCTAGAAAGTGACCTGTATTTTGAACTTTGCAATATTTTTTTAGTATTTATTTATTTTTTTAATTTTTTTTATGTATTATGTACTTATACACTTACATGTTACCAAGTCAAGTAGTGTGCTGGTAGGTTTTTCCCACACATTTTACCTAGCTTGCCCCACCTAGTTAGCACACGTAACTGTGGGTGGAGTTGATGTGCAGTCTTTGTGCTCCCTGCAGAATTGTCTATCAGGTTTCAAAGGTTTACATCACTGCAAATTCTCAATGGAAATGGTCCATGCAGACCTCGGATCCTGCTCTCTTGCACTGACTGAGAAAATTGAGGTCCAGCACTGAGGTGGCAGAAGTGGCACCAAAGCTACACTGAGAAGTGTTAGCTACAGGGTGCCAGTAGAGATGAAGGTGTGCAGTCCCTAGCAAACTAAGAAAAAGCATTCAACTTTGACACTTTGGTCATTTCTGAGACACCTCATACTTGGATTGCTCCTAGTGGACTTTCTGAAGTCCATTACTCTTGGGAAAATGACTTACTCTCTCCATGAACTTGATTCTGCTCTTTGAAACTACAGATGAGATAAACTTGAGTGTGCTCATCTTTTCTCTTTGCAACCTCTTGCAACAGAAAGATGTGATTAGGGTAGGATAACAGGGAGCAAAGTTCAGTAGTATGTGTTTCTGGTCTGTGTACCTGGGAACATGATAAAAGCTACTATGAATTGCCAGCTTCCAGGAAGGGACCTTTGCTAACTAGAAGAATCTGTCTAAGGTGATGTAGCTGTGAAAACTTCAAGCACAGAGTGCCATTTACCAAGGTCTCAGTGAAATGTTATCTGAACACTGTTTGAAGCTGACTGTTCAAGGAGGACTGCTGGCATGACCAGTCAGTGAATGTCTGACTTGATGTAAGAGACTCACATTGATTTGTTTAATCTGGACTACCTGGGCATTGGGACAGACAGTGAGTGCTGTCTCTAAAGCATTAGGAAATCTGTTCTGGGGAAGAAAAGGCCATTAGAGCTGGAGGATAATGTTGGCAGAAGAACAAATGGGTTTAAGCTGAGAGGAAATGTTCCTTATGTTTTATAAGAATCGGGCTCAATGGCAGCTTTCCAACCAGACAGTTGGGGGTGCAAATCTCAGCTGCTTTCAGGATAGACATTGGTACATTGGTAACAGAGATTATCTGATATTCACTCTGTGACTGTTAGGAACTGAATTAATGATCCAAAAGGGCCCTGTCCCAGTAAGAAATCAGTATTTCATTAAGTAGAACAGCTACTTCATCATTTGGAAGTTATCTAAAATTAAATGTTGGTTTAGGGAACCTGATCATCCTGCAGTGGCAAAAAACTGACAGATGTCGAATCACTGTATTGGTCAGCACAATGTGACAAAAATCTCGGGTCTCTCATCCTGTCTATCTATCTTTAGGTCTGATTCTGGTTTTCTTCATACCTTATTGGCATGAAGCAGAGTACTGTAGGTTTATATGTTCTTTAAGTTCACAGTGACAGCCAGAGAAATATGTTCATAGATTCCAAGAGGACATTGGAGAGGTTATGCATCATCAAAGAATAAAAATTATGCCTTCTCTTTCAGTAAATAAGAGAGGGTTTTGAGTTTTCTTTCCCTGTTTTGAACAGGAAGGATATATTCATTGTATTCAGGAAACAGTTACCAAAATGTCAAAAAAATTTTTGTCTCTCTTTTTTTTTCTAGTTGGGGAATGGCGGTCAACGTGTACTCTACCTCTATAACCCAGGAGACTATGAGCAGACATGACATCATTGCATGGGTTAATGATATATTAGCTTTAAACTACACAAAAGTTGAACAACTCTGTTCAGGTAAGAAAGCACAGTATGCTCTACAAATGTTTATTTTAAAACCACTTTAAAAGTCTGATTTGTTGAAAATAGATAACTTTTCACTTTGACATAAACCAGTTACTCTGAAAAAAGACACTGATGTATGTGCACAGGAAGCATTTTTGCATTTGTGTTAATCATGGGAAGATAAGGTACCTTGGCAAAACATAACAAAGGCAGAGGTGAATGGGACAAATGTAGCAGGAGATACATAGAAGTAATAAAAAGGTTGGCTAAGTAAGTAAAGAATACAGTGATAAGTTTTAGTGTTTTAAAGCCACTGGGGTAGTATCTTTTCAAATGGAGAGTGGACATAACTGAGAAATAGACAAATAGAGAACCTACACCCCAGATGAACAAAATTCTCCAGCTCCTTTTCCTTCCTGATGAGATTTCTCAAATCCCTTCTGGTGTTTGCAAGGAAAAAAACACAAGTGTGACTGAAGAAAAAACATGGATTTGAGGAAATGAGCCTTTAGCTGCTGTGAGGGCTTTAGAACTTTGTCAAAATCTGCCTGTTTCTCTTTAAATCTGAGTTATTGCTGTAAGTATATTTGGTAATGAGCCCTGAAAAAAGGGTAATAGTTTGAATATTTCAGACATTTTGGTTAAGAGTTGCAACTAGAGCATAGGTGTTCAACAACAGGGTCTGTAACTAGATGATGGCTAGAAATGACACAGAAAAAGGTTGATGTTTCACTGTGAATATACATACCCCTGGGGAATGATTTCTTTCTGATTTCCTACTGTGATTTTTAAATTTGGAGGTGTCTGGTGGAGGAGCAGTTTGTTTGTGGAGGAGGAAATCTAACTTAGATTGCTACTTCCAGACAACTAACATTCTGGGAATATCTTATGAAGATATTATCTTATCTTATGAAGACAGTGCTCAAAGCACATGGAAGAGGAACCATGAACAGATTTCAGCTATTTTTTGGTCCAGATGAAATGAATAAATAGGGTCTTATATTCATATATTTGATCTTACCTACCATTCTGGGTAAATTCTCTGTCTCAGAGATGTTCCCTGGAAGATACAAATAATCCTTTGAGGTTGATAGTCTCATAGCCTATTCTTCAAAATTTAAGAAAGCAATTTTCAGCTGCAGAAGTGGAATTCCAGACTTGCAGCCTTGCACAGTGACCATAAAAATGAGGCTGAAAAAGTGCAGGATACAGTCAATGCAAGCAGCTGATATAAACTGAACAACTAAAGACATAGACCATGGGAAATATTTTTTTAACTGTTATTAAACTTGAAATTGAGGTGTTATCTCTGTCTCTCCAGCTGTTGTTATATTTGTATATCAGGAAGTTAGCCTAAGTATTGTATTTCAGTATATATAAAGAGAGAATTCACACAGGGAGTAGCTATAGATAGATAGATACACATGTGCACACAAAGAAGGAGATAGAAACAGAAGAAAATGGAGGTTTGCATCCCAAAATACCCAAAGTTTGCTATTGTTTGTAACAGGAAGCATAGGAGACAAGTTGTTGACTTGTTCCTGTGTAGCTATTTAAATGCTCATAAATAGTTGAAAGGAAGCTTTTGAAGTGAGTTCTCAATCAAGTTAAATGTGTGTGGGCTTACACAAAAAACCCATCCAACCAAAAAAATAAAAACCTAAGACATAAAAAACTTACCAAAACCCTTTCTGAAAAAAAGGGAGAAGTGATCTAAGAAAATATTGACTAAGCAGAATAGCATGAGTTAAAGTTATGTAAGAAGATCAGATAGAGAGACTTCAGCTGGGTGGGGCAAGGAGGGGAAAAGCATGGGAACTGTCACAAATCCACTGTCCCATTTCAATACTTCAGCTTCTTATACAACTTCTTTTGTGACCTACAGTGAGGATTTTGGGACACACCTCAAGGGAAGAACTGAAAAAGGGTTGTTTCATTACAGCTCTTACTCTGTTCTGTACAAAATTAAATCTTTTCTTCCTTCAGAATTTCCTGGATTGTATTGATTGTTTTTGTTACCTGATGCTTTTACATTCTTGTCTTTATGGGTGAAAGCTGTTGATTTGAATTTCCCCATTTGGTTTGCTAGTTGAACTTGATGCTTACACACTCCTGTTTTTACATTCACGTGTTTTACAAGGGGGTTTAATAGTTCCTTATCTAAAGAAGCATTCTAGCACAGTGCTTCCTGTGTTTGGGAGGACTTTACTCTCTGAACTGATGAGTATAAACACTGATAGGTTATTGCAGACACTGGAGCACAGTAATCTTAGTCTTAATAGGTCCTTCCCGTTTGAGATTGCATAGTCCATTTCTCATGTGCAAGGCATCCATGTGTAGGGATTGAAGACAGATGGTTTGGGAATCTTTCTGCATTTGATACAGTTACTGTGTGAAGTCAAAGCAATTTATTTAATGTACATATATTTTATTTCACCTATTTCTGGTGTAGCTTTCAAGAGGGAAACTAAGGGAACAGTAGCACAAATGGTGAGCCAACTAGCAAGCAGAACACCAGCAAGTAAGCATGGTATGGACTGCAGTTTGAGAATGGCCAGTCTAACTTATTCATTCTGGCATTCTTTGGCTGACCTCCCTTGAACCATTGGCAGCTTTCATGCAGATTAATGCTTGTTACCATAAAATATGAGCATTTCTCCAGAACTTCAAAGGGAAGGAATATGTGGGAAACTCTTTACAGCTATGAAGCATTTCATAGCATTAACAGGGATCTGCAGAGCTGCTGTAACTGAATTTTTATAACCTACTGTAAAATTGTATGGACATTTTCTTCTTTTTTAGAAAAAAGCATTAAGATCAGTCATGCTGTTTTATGACTATTCAGTTCTTGTTCATTTTTGCTAATAAGGAGCAATCAAAATGCCAGAAAAAGCTAAATGCGTGGCCAAAAAAAGTGGGAGAGGGAAAGCAGGGGGGATGTTATATCTGAATTGAAAGCTCAAAGGGGTTACTTTTAGGACGTAGGAGCAACCTAGATATGGCATATGCTTGTGTTCAGCACCTAGCTGTGAGACCTCACTTGTGCCCACATTTTGCATCCAACCTAACAATAATTTTTGACATTCAGAGCTTAAGCAAGGAGGAATAATGTGATATTCCGCCTTTACTAAAGGTTTTATTCAGAACATATCTGAAGCTTAATGTGACAGTAGTTACAATGACAGAAAAAGCAGTCAGACCTCCTTTTCCTCACTGCTGTGGAGAAGTAGCTTTGATAATAGACATACTGTAGCAATACCAGCCTGTTTCTCAATTTCCACTTAGAGGAACAGAGCTGCTAGGATGAGGAGCAGCAAAGGAAGAGGCTGGCTTAGTCATAAAGTATTTGTATTCCTTGGGAGCCTTAGATGTGGTTTTTTCTCTGCTAAGTAGGCCGAGCAAAGTGCAGTGTCCCCTGAGCTTTCTGAATGCCTGCTGTTGTAGTGATGTGCCAAGAAAGCCAGGTTATGGATGGGTGCAGCCCTGGAGAGTCTTAATTCAGTCTGCAGCTCCTCTGGTAATTTAGTTTTGACAGCTAAACAGGGAAAATCTCTCCAACCATCTCAGTACAATTCTTTTTGCTTTAGACACGTGTCATATTGTCAGTTTTTGGACTCTGGGTTTGATTTCCTGCAAAGTTGTTTTACCTGAGCATGAAATTTATAAACCATGGTTTTAATAGAAGGCATAGAGCGTTCTCTTTAGATTGGCATTAGAGAGAGCAAGCACTTAATTTGATACATTGATGAAATATAATAGAGAACAATTGAGAGGATGTAATGCTGTAGGATCCCAAGTGCAAAACCCATAGGTTTGGGGAACAAGAGTTTCATTTGAAGTATGACATCAGTTGTTTTTTAGGAGTCATGCTTTTTTTTTAAAGAATACACAGTGGCTTCTTAGAAAGAATTCTGACTAAGCATCTTATAACTGAATTTTCTTTACCAAGGCTGTTTTTCATCTCTAAGGAATACCAAGTGTATGTGTTGCAGGGCTTTTCATGACTGTTAGAGTGTTACATGAGAGTATATTCAAAATAAGAGTCAGGCAGGAGACTGTAGAAGGCTTAGATATGAATTAAAAAGAAACAACACAATGTCTACAAGCTATATAATGTCAAGGAAATAGTAGATGGATAGAAAAGAAAAGGTGGCCTGGAGCAAGGTATACTTTTTGACATAGCTATACTTCTGTGATCCCATGAGATTAAGGAGATACAGACTGTCCCCACACTGTGCATTTGAAAATTCTCTGTAGAATTGTAAACTTGCAAATTGTCTGGCCCCCAGTGCATACAGACCTTCTGTCTTTGAGGATTTGTACCCAAGGATCAAGGACTGAATGCAGGGTTGTTTTTTCCTTGCTTTTAATAAATGGCCGTATTATAAAGAAAGCATGTGGTTTGGCATTTTCAAATTTTAGACTCTTTCTCTATAGGTGCCCTGGGTGTTGCCAGAGGGAATTTTTCATGTGGTGACTTCTGTACCATATCTCAGTTGGTGTTCCTGCTGTGGAGATACGTAGTCCCTTTATATATACATTTTGTTGGCACTCCACCTCCCTGGTGTTGGAGAAGAGCAGGTGTGACAATAGGGCAGATGTTATTCTCTGTTTGACTTTGTGTCACCTTTCTGGCTCGGGATTTGGAGGAAAACTTCACTGTGGGCTGTTATCCCCTGTGACTGGTGCTGTGTGAGGGAGGAGGATCGTTCTGGCTTGTGGAGGGTGTCTGTGGTGTCCAGCTTCCAGAGACTGAGTACTGCACCCCGGCCCCTTGGCAGGGCAGTTCCCATTTGTAGGGCAGCTGTCGTGTCTCCAGCCCCTCAGCCTCAGGACCCTGGGCAGCAGCAGGGAGCAGCATGCCAAGCACAGCTGCTCCAAGGGAGCCAGCTCCTCTCCATCATGCCAGAGAAGGGTTGGGGGAGCTGGAGAAGGGTATTGGCCAGACAGAGAAATGGTGAGCAGGGCTATTTTGTTAGAAAGTCAGCTGTGTAAATGTACACACAAACATGGTTTATTCTGGGGGTTAGCTGAGTAGGATTTGTGTTTTCATGTCTCACTCAGAAGGTTTATTTTGCTCAATGCCTATATTAACCTCTAGCTTCCTACATGCTTATTACTAAAATCTGCATTATAGGACCCTGTTGGAGTGCTTGGTGCCAGCATTCCTCTACAGCCCAGTATGTCTGAGAAGCCAAAGCATGTTTCCACATTGGTGGTTTTGGTTTTTTCCCTGCTGGCAGCCTTGCAGAGGCTGGGTCTCTAGCACAACTTGGGAACATGATTAAAACATGGCTTGATCCCATTTGCACTCTGTAACCGAGGCATGTTTCAAGGAACTGGCATGTTGTCCTGAGGTCATGCAACACAGAGCATACTCAGTGTCAATGACTCTCTAATGTCTTCCATATGATATTTAGGATTAGAAGGATACAATGAATGTTAATGATTGGATTTAAATCATTTCCAAAACTCTCTGAGAAAGCTTGAAAAGCAGTATCATGAGATTCCCAGACAATAATTTATTTTTTTAAATGTCACTCATTAAGAATTCAGGAGGAATAGAACTTGAACAAGGTTTTTACTTTTAAAAAAATGATTATTTAATTACTCATGCCACTTGCAGTGAGTTGCTTGATTTCCCTCTGGTTTAAAGAGCTTGTTAGATTTTGTGTGGTACTTTTTTTAGGCACGATGAGCTACACAGCTATTTTAAGTTAAATGGGAACTGTGTTTTCTGAAATTGTTCTGATCTTCCCGTTTAAAAATTAATGAATTCCAAAATAAATTATTGCCAAAAATTTAAGTATTAAAAACTCTGTTGTGTATAATTTATGAGCAGCTTAATGATTTACATATTTAAGAAAAGGAGAATACAAGTTAACACGTGGGAAACCTCCCTCCAATATCCACTATGTAAAATGATCTGTGGATATTCTGGATTATGTCACACACTTGCCCTACCTGTGTGGAACAGGACTTTTGGAAGCAGATGTTATTTAGGTGCATTTTATCTCGGGGGCTGTTGGTAAGGCTGGAAGGAGTTCTCAGCTCTTTAAGGCTTTTTCCTGTGGTGGCAGCACTGCTTTTTTGAGCTCCCATCTGTATGCAGGCACTCACTCTGCCCTCTCTGAGGCAACTGTGCTCATGCAACTGTGAGCAGAAGGACAGGGCTGCACTCTAATCTGCATCACTTTTAGGACTTTTTAAGTGCTCTTCCAGGACTGTTACTGGGAAGAGTGAAGATAGGCCAGAGTGCTTCACTGATGCACAACCCCATAAAAACTTGCTTCTCTACAGCTAAGTAGGTGGTAAATTGATGTGTTCTTGAACATTCACTGAGAAATGGGCTGAAACTTCTTAAATCATGGTGAAGGTGTGGGGACTGGGGGGAGGGTGTGCTGACTGGAGAAGTAAAATTATGTTGACCTACATAGTAGGTCATATAGGTGCTGCTGGAAATGCAAATAGGAGTTTGAAGACCATGGTCTCTCCAGTGGAGCACTCAAGATAAAGTGTTCTGTTTGTTAAACACGTGGTTGTATGTAACACTACATTATGCTCACAGACATGGAATCTTAGAATGATTTATGTTGGAAAAAACTACAATTCATGGAGTCCAACTGCCAAGTCCACCACTAAACCATGTCACTAAGAGCCACATCTACATGACTTTTAAATACCCCCAAGGGATGGTGACTCCACCACTTTCCTGGCCAGCCTGTTCCAATGCTTGACAGCTGTCTCTGGGAAGAAATTTTTTTTGAGAGCCAATCTAAACCTCCCCTGACACAACTTGAGGTTGTTGCCTTTTGTTCTATTGCATGTTGCTTGGGAGAAGAGACTGACCCTCACCTGGCTACAGCCTCCTTTCAGGTATTTGCAGACAACAAGAAGGTTCCCCTGCAAGCCTCATTTTCTTCAGGCTAAATAACCCCAGCTCCAGCAGCTGCTCCTCATGAGAGTTGTGCTTCAGGCTCTTCACCAGCTTCATTGCCCAGTTAAAAAAAACAACAAACCTTTGGATGGCATACCAGAGCCTATATTTGAAATGTAAATGAAAATCTATACTCTGATATCTGAGTTGAAAACCTACTGCTGTGTGCTTACCTAAACATCATTGCTGAGGACGCAATTCTAGAAAGCCTAAGGTAAAACACCAGCCCTAAGTGCTGTACTGCAAACAATGATTGCTGGCATTTCTTGGTTTTTCTCTCCCTTTCTTACCAAAACTGTTAAGTCACACGTGCTCCTTGCAAGTCACTGCTTTTTCTTCATGGCTGCTGTCGTCCCAGCAACAGCAATGTGGGGCGTGTGCAGCTTTCCATCAAGCAAACACAGTGAACTGAACTACTGATGACTAATTCATACACAAATCATCCTGTATTTTCCAAATGCATGATCAGGTGGTTGCAGCTTTGGATAAAATGAATAATTTGAAGGAGTTTGTATCTAGGATGACTGGATATGTGTTTTTGTATTGTCTAAATGTTTCATTAAAGCAAATAAACTAATTTTGTTACAGAAAAAGGCGCAGTCAGCCTCTTTCCCAAATGGAACTTTTCAAAAACTGCATGTGAAAGTCAAACTGAGGCCTGGTTAAAAGGTTTAAACTTGATTTCTCTGCAGTTTTAGAACAAAGCTAATACCAAATTTCTAGTGTAGAACTTAGCTTTTTGCTATGATTTGGGTATCAGAATTAAAAGAAATCAGCTTCACCCCTGCCAAGGCCCTGTCTTTTCATGGGCCCCTTGTTTGCCTTTGTTTTCCATGTTGGCTGGTGTGGTTTTATATGGTTTTTTGGGATCTTGCTTCCACACACTGAAAGGATTCATGGAGGAGCAGTGAGGGACAGTTTTTTGACATTAGATGTGAAGGATTGACCTAATTTGTGTAGGGCACACACATATTGGCAGTACCTGCTTATATTTATAGTGTTTCTACTAAATATTTTACTAGCATAATGAGTTCTAACTACAGCATATTAAAAGCAGTTAGTTTGAAAATAAAGTTTTCCTTTTAATTTATAAATATATAAACATCAGTGCTAAAGAAAACCAAGCATTTAATCGTGGTTTCAGATCTGTAATATGAAATCCAGAAAGTTTACTGAGTGGTAAAAACTGGTTGCAAACAGGATTCTCTGGTCTTCATTACCTCCTTTAATTTCCTTTTGATTTAAATAGTCAGGAGCAGAAGTATTTTTGATAATCAAGAAAATACTTCTTTGCATTTGTGGATTCATCAGCCTCCAGATGGTGAAGGAGAAGAGAAAAATTGAAGATCTCTAATAATGCAGAGTGCATATGCTTCAAAGCAAGCTCTAAGTCAGCATGGACAGTCTGGAAAAGAAGCACAGAAGCAGGGAAGAAGACATACAGGACAAAAACTAAAATTAGTTCAGCATTGCTTACTGCAAGGGACTAGTGAAAGATTGTCTTCAACTCTGAAAGTACTGTAAGATACTTGGGTTTTGTAAATTTGTTAGTAATTTTCAGCTTTACCGCTGTATGTGACAAAATTCTTGAACTTTAATAGCTTTAAATAACCTTTTCAATTCTGAGTTTATTCTCTTGTGTCTGAATTCTGCCCCAGCATCTCCTATCCTCCTCTGGCAGCTGCTTGCCCAAGCCTGGTGGATGAAATGCCCTCCCTCCACTTGCTGCCTGCTCTGCCCCAAGCCAGGGATGCCCAGGAAACACCTGCAAGGCCCTGATGCTGCCGGGTTCTTTCTGCTCACTAATGGGGCTAAAAATAGCAGCTGCTGGGGGTGATTTCAGCACAACCATGTTTGCAGGCTCATTTCAGAGTCTGGCCCGTGAATATCTTCTGTAAATAATGGCTGCATCAATATTCTAGATCAAAACACAAAAGGATTTTTAGCCAGTGATTCTAAATTGCTTGTTAGCTAATAAAGGATTAGAGGTTTTTAACATTGATCCTTCTTTTGCACTGCCACCAGCTGTACTTTTCATCTTTCATTTGAGTAGATGTCAAATTATTCCTTTTTGTGTGTGTGTGTATGTGCATGTTTATGCATATAAAAGTTTTTCAGTCAGAAAGATAGATTTATTGTGAGCCCTATTCTGGTAGTGTGTTTTCAACTTTGTTGTACACATTTGAGAAGATTTAGGTTTGGTTTTGGGTTTTTTTTAGGGGTGTGGGGGAATTGTTGGGGTTTTTAGTTTGGTTTTTTCTTTCCAGAAAATGCAGGGGAGTTTTTTAATACTGAATAAAATACAGTAGCATAAAAATTCTTTTGTTTGTGTAAATTATGCAAGAGGTACGTCGTGAGTCATAATGTCATTATCTCTACTGTTGTTTTCTTTGTATTCCATTAAAACAATTCCTTGCTCATGTACCTGCATTGAAAAATCAGTAGTGTAGTACTTTGGATAGGCCTAAAGTGCTGTTCCATATGCAGAGCACCACACAGATATGCTGTGGCTGTAAGATGAAGGCATTGCAATCTCACATCACTTGAGTAGGGCTCCCCTGTCTGCTGCCTCCAGGAAATCTCAGCCATGGGCAGTGTAGACAGTAGTGTCCCCATTCTATTGCACTGGTGCTTCCCATTTAAATGTAATCTGACAGCTACAAGCTTTAGGGGGTAAAATTTTAAATTATAAATAAACACCTACATAATATTAAACACATACATAACCTCCATGTCCAAAATCAGGTAGTCCCAGTTGACTGTAATAGTAATTTTACTTTCTCCTATTGGTGTGGTAGGCAGGTCTCTGGCTTTTTGGAGTTGGGAGAAATTTCCTCCCTTTGTAGTTCAGTGTTTAGTTCCATCCACGTTTGTTTGTTGCCTCTGTACTTCAGGAAGGAGTATTTTAATGAACTGTATTTGCCAGTGCAATAAAATCCTCCTGTTGGGGAGGCAGCCCAGCAGCCACTCCAGAGTTGTGTCAGAGAACAGGTCTGTGCTGCCATGTGGATGCAGTCCAGTGTTTTCTGCCCTCGAGTGTTGTGGAGACCCAGGACCACCTCCTGGCTGGCAAAGGCACAGAAACAACTGCCAGCAGAGAAAACACAAGGAAATACCCTAACTAGAGAGAGACTGTCTAAAGGCATGCAGAAGGAATTTGCATTACCAGCAGCAGGAGAAAAATCTCATGTGAACACTTTGGGCTTCTAGTTTTCTAAAAGGATCTAGATGAAAGGTTGTGCAGTGCATTTTTAGGGCCTCCAGGCAATTACTTAGATATCAGAGTAAAGCTTATAATTGGGGTGTGGGGAGGATGAAAGGACAGAGTTAGGAACAAATTCAATTTATAACATTAAATGATTGCATAATAATCCTTTTGCATTAAATTAAACAATAATAAGTGTACTCAAGCTGTGAATTATCCGTATATCTATGCTTTTAACCCTAATGTATTTTTTCTATTGCCATGTATTTACAAGTTCTCTTGCTAGAGATGAGTTTTGAATAAATGTGTTTATAAAGTTTTCTGTAAGAAGATGCAAATTTGTCATCTGATGCTTGTAACTTGCCAGAAGGCGCCATTCCCTTTAGGGAATATTTTACTTTGATTCCTAATCATATCAAGACCATTGCAAACAGCTAAGCACAAGGTGTCCTTGGAAAATGAGGTTTTTTAACAACCATTTTCCCCACAAAGCTAGACAATGTGAACAGATTCTTTTTTAAAATGACAGTGGTTTTCAGCACTAAAGCTGCATCTTGGTAAATCCCTTAGAAAATTTGTGTTAGTATTTTAAAGAATATTTTTTGACTCTTCTCTTAAACACTTCTTCTGTTTGGGAAGTGATGATCTCAGTAACCCTTCATGTGATGGCTGACTGGGTGCAGAGAATGAGAACCATCTCATGCATGAAGTCAGTCCTGTCAAAACATCTGCATACCCATGGAGATGAATGACTTTAAGTTCAAGTTATTGTTGACTCTTCTGTAAAACTCGACAAGCCAGGTGTCTGCTTTGTTACTTTGGTTTCTCTGTGAACACTCAGAAATATTTGTGATAAAAAATTGTTGTTGATAGTGGGCTGAACTCTTAGGTGAGATATGGACATTTCATTGTCAAAACTGATGTGTGCTAAAAGCACAAAAGTCTTTTTTGTAGAGGTAAAATTAAACTTGTCAGGGGTAATGGGGCAAACTTTGCCCTGCCCTGATGCTCAAGCAGAGGGACTGCACCCTCTACAGCCCTTTGTGGACATCACTGAATCTTTGCTGAGTATAAAGTGTTTTGTAGAAAACTCTTCTGAAGAAGAAAGAAAATTGCTTTTCCTTTGATTTCCTTAAACATTTTAATCTTGATTTTTAAGCACTTGAGTGTGTCAGCAGTAAAGGCTTTGCAAATGACAGTGGCATGATGCTACAGGAGGAAGTTCCCTGCATGCAAGAAATGGTGTCTCTATTAGCTAGCCTCAGGATGCTGGTTAGACATTTTCCCATATACTTCCTTCTTTGTTCTGGATTAGTTGTACATGCAAGCCCCTACCCTCTATTTAAGTTCAGAGGGCTCTCAGAGTTAAACTTAGGAACCTGACTGTTCTGAGTGAGAACTAAAGCTGTCAGCCCAGCTTTGAAAGCTATGGGTGGACTACGCTAGTCTGCTTATTTAAATGCCTTTAATGCATTTTAATGCATTTTAATGCAGGAAGTGAAAATCAGCAAGGATGTTCATTGCAGAGGGGTGGGAACTGACTAGTGTGTTTTAACAAGCTGAAGCCTTGCAATTAATTTTTTTTTTAATCATTAATATAATCTTAAATAATTGCATTGGACTTGCTTGGCATGTGGGTACAAGGACCAGAAGAAAGATGATCCTGGCTTGTTTGAATTCAGGGGACTGTGGGGATTGAGGAAGCTTATTAAGAGATTTTCATTTTCACTGTTATCTTCTCATTGTATGGACAGTCCTGCTGTGTATAGGAACTCCAAGAACATCCATTTCACTTTGCATTAATCGAGGCAATTCCTCTCGGATGCTGCACAACAGTGCATCGTGCATCCAGATCAAGTGGAAAAGAACCACTTGAACATGTCACTGCTCAATGTACATTAGATAAGCAGGTCTTGGGTGCATAGTGTTAGGCTGAATTACAGCAGGGACTTACTCAGCACTGTTGCTTTCTGCTTATGCTTTCTGCTAATGGCATTAAACACCATTTGGTCTTAGCTGGGTGCATCTGGATTAACGTCAATGCATTCTCTTGTTATAGGAGCAGCTTACTGCCAGTTCATGGACATGTTGTTCCCAGGGTGCATCAGCTTGAAGAAAGTAAAGTTTCAAGCGAAGCTGGAGCACGAGTACATTCACAACTTCAAACTTCTGCAGGCATCATTTAAAAGAATGAATGTGGATAAGGTAGGCATTCTGTATTTGTATTTTGATCACTACATGTTTCAAAAGTTACATAAATTGTGTTAAATTAATAAATAAGGGAAACAAACTTCAAAATATTTGAAAATGTGCTTTTTCAACTTTTGGATGGAGAATGGAATTGTGAGTAGTGTATGAAAATGTTCTTGACCTTTCATCATCTAAAAAGGGTATTTGGGCATGAAAGAACAAGTTTGGCATTTGGCTCCATTTAGGTACAAATTGAAAATTGAGCCCATATGTCTGCTGAGGAGTTGTGCCATCTAACTCATTATATCTTAATATCAGAGACCCTTTGATAAAACACCAGGTGTCAGAAATTCCTTGTCATCAGCGAATCTTTATTTTTTGATAAGTAAAATTATTGGTTTCCTGAATTTCCAACAAAACAACTTGAAAATATGCTGTTCCTATAAGTATTCCATGTTTCTTGTCCAAAGCAGGGTTTGGGGAATTTAAATTATTCAAAAGCTGGAATAATTTACCCAGTGATTTAATAGATTGGGTAGCGTATGTGATCTTGTAAAATTAAGAATGGAAGCCTCTGAGAAAATGCTTGTTCAGCTTTAAGGTATTTAGTTTATACTTGAATGTGAGAGTTTGACAGACTCACCAATATAAATTACTCTGTTGATAAAAATTAATATTGGAGGTTATGTTATCGTGCTTATAGTTTGACACTGATGCACTACTGATTTATCTTTTTAAGATTCTGCCCTGGTTTTTAGTGTTGCCTTATTCTGAAATTTAAACAGTCATAACAGAGGGTTCCTTAAGACTTCTGTGAAAAACTGGAAAACCCTCATTTTTTCATGAAATGTTATGGTCACTTCTATTTACAGTGTGATTTGCTAATGAGCCATTGGGAAGACTAATATGCTAATGACTAATTGTCAGTTTTCCTGTAGAGAGCAAATTTATCATGCCTTTCTAATGCAGAGTTAAGGTACAAATGGAATAACCTAAAAAGACATGTAAAATGCAATGTCAATTCTTGCAGAAGCATCATAGATTTATAAAATGCTGTACAGTTGGCTTAATCCTGAAGAAAAAATGAAAACCCTTTTCCAGCTGAAAACTCATAACATTCAAGAGGCACTAGGTCCACCTAACTTGGCTGTCTAATCAGTGGCATGAATTAAGCAAAGCTCCTCTGCAGTTGTAGTCCCTGTCTGCCCATAGTGTCTGGAAGCCTTCAGTGCTGTAATATTGGCTGAAGACACTTTTTTGGAGGTTTCATGTCTGTGAAGAATTTCTAAGATATTAATATGGAGACATCCTCATAGCCATTCCTTTGTTTTACTTGAACTTTATAAGGCATTTAAGTTAACTTCTGCATGTCCACAAGCTGTTCTGTGTATAGCTATATGTGGAGCAGAAAAAAATTACAAGGTTAAAACCTCAGGGTTGGTTCATATGATGACCATGTGCTACCAAAATGTAGGTTGGTTTGAATTCTAGCATGTCTTGGAAAAGCTGCTGGGTTTTGTAGTTCAAACAGTAGGACAGAGAGCAAGGAACATCTGTCTGGAGTTTTTGAAGAATTGTTTGTTTGTAGTGCATCAAGCTGTACCACATGCATTAAAACCAGAAATCCCTAGTTGGCTGAACATAGTGTTACTCCCAGAACAGTGTCGTTCGTCATGGGATGTACCCATGGGATATAAGGGAGTATCTCTGTGGAACAACAGCTATAAAGGCTTACCTATACCTACTGCATTGCTGCTTCAAAGGCTGGGTCTCATTGGGTTTTGTTTTCATTTTTAAGATCACTTGCAAATTCACCCTTTCTTTTAGGAACAAAACAATGGCAGAGATTTATTTGTTGATGCAGTTAGTAGATTTTTTTTTTAAATAAGTGTATATATGTAATATTTTATATTTTAAAATATGACAGTGTGGTAATATTGGATGTTAATATCTACCTTTTAGGTAATTCCTGTGGAAAAACTGGTCAAAGGGCGCTTCCAAGACAACTTAGATTTCATTCAATGGTTTAAGAAGTTCTTTGATGCTAACTATGATGGGAAGGAGTATGATCCTGTGGAAGCTCGACAAGGCCAAGATGCTCTTCCTCCACCAGATCCTGGTGAACAGATCTTTAACCTGCCCAAAAAGTCTCACCATGCAAACTCTCCAACTGCAGGTATTTTGCATCTTAAAGAATTCTATTTCTGTTTCTGAAGACAATTATAAACTATGGTCCACTCTACTTAAATACTAGTTTAAAATTATTTCCTTGGGTGGTTGTGCCATTCTTTTTTACCTTATCATAGGCTTAGCATCTTGAGACAGCAGAAAGTTAACATCTTGTGTGCTCTGGTTCGGGCCAGCCCTACTGAGCACAGGGTCTTCTCCACTGAACCCCCTCCATGTAAATGATATGGACTCTGATAATGTCTGGTGGTGGAGACAAAGGCTTTTAAATATCTTGTGTCTGAATGTGGTATGTGCAAGTGTATTCAAGAACATTAAATGGAGTGCGTACTTCTTTCACACCTCCATCTTTATGGGAAAATGCTTGCACAGGCTGATTTAGTTTTTAATTTTTATTGTGAGTAAAATGTTTCCAAATCTTAAAGGCTGACCAGAAGAATAAAAGTTAAGTTATTTTTGGTTTTATGTGTGTTTATTATTTGGGTATGCTAGTCTTCCTAACTGAAAAACGTGTAGTTTTTGCTCTTTCACAAAGATACCTCAGCCTTCTAATTTTTTATTTTGTGCTTCTATTGGGTTTTGCTGGGATAGAGATAAGGCTTCAGAGAAGATTGGTGCTAAATTTTGAATTTAAAACCAAAACAGTGTTGGTAAAGCATGGATGTTTTAATTACTGCTAATCAGTGCTTACATGGAGTCCAGGCTTTTTCAGTTTCTCACATTGCCTTGCCAACAAGCAGGCTGGGGGTGCCCAAGAAATTTGGAGGGAACACAGCCAGGACAGCTGACCCCAACAGACTGAACAAATAATCCATACCACGTGGCATCGTGCTTAGCCAGAAAAGTTGGGGGAAGAAGGAGAAGGGAGGGGAGGGATGTTCAGAGTTTACAGCATTTGTCTTGCCAAATCACCATTTGATGGTGGTGATGGAGTCTGGCTTTCCTGGACATGGGTTAATTTTCCTGCCTGTCCATGGGAAGTGGTGAATGAATTGTTTGCATGGCTTTTGTTTTACCTGTTAAACTGTCTTTATCTCAACCCATAAATTTTCTCACTTTTCCCCTTCTGGGTTTCTCCTGCATCTCACTGCAGGGCACAGTGAGTGATCAGCTGTGGGGGCTAAGCTGCCTGCTGGGGTTAAACCACAACAGTGTTTCTGGAACAGGCCAAAGGACTAAACCTGATCTTCGGTGTTTATGTAATGTGGGTATGACTACTCACTAAGCAGATGCCATTTTCGTTAACTGAGGATTAAGTGAATAGGAGAGCAGCTAACATTTAAAAAAAAAAAATAGTCACTAAAAAAGTGTTACTAGACATAGGTTTGTGCATATGGAAAGACACATGCACACACACCTAATTCCTTTATTGGTTTGTCCTGGGTTTATGCTAACCCATTCCTCAAATAAGGATTAATTATTTAGCTGATTTTAAATCTGTGACCTGTCCTCTCATGGGCTCGGATATGCACCACTACTCACAAAAGCAGGGCCAGGTGTGAAGCATGAAGCACCCTCACTTTTAGGCCGCCTTGTGCTCTGGAATCCTACCCAGATTTCAGTGTTCTGCTTTGATCACTTCTGACGTCAAAGTGGGGCATACTTGGCCAGCTGCCTTCAGCTCATTAGTGCTTCCAGGAAATGGGGCACCTAATAGCAGCCCAGTGCTACTCTGGGCTTCTAAAGCTTGTTTACATCTTTGTTTTGCACGGTCTATGCCTGAACTTCTGAATTTCAGGGTCTGGCATGCTCCAATTTTCCATGTGATGTCTTGCACTCCCTTTGGAACCAGAAAACCTAAGTGCTTATGTCAAGATGTTTTCCAATTCAGAAATTTGAAAAGACACTTTTATTAAACACAGACTTTACTGTGCTTGTTAATTTTTCTTACATATGGTCTGTTCTTCCCAAAGTCACAAATATGTCATCCAAATTAAAGCTGTGGAGGTGACAATCCTACAGAAATTGAATAGCTACTGGAGTGGAACCAGCCAGCTGATATGAGGATAATGCAGTAATGTCATGCTGTGTTGTTCATTGTATGAAGAGCATGTCTTGTGCCTTCCCAGCCTTTGTATGGGATTGTACAACTGAGATAGTGTGATGAGTTTTGAGAAGATCCTGTAGCTCTGACAGTTAGCTTTTTCATGGAAAACTTCCTTCATTATTAACTTAAATATTGTCCAGAAGTATGTCAGGCAGGACACTAGTTTCATTTCTGAGCTGAGGATGGTGGAGTACAGACATTACATGATGCTGGGTGAAATAAGCGCTCCAGCTTTTCTTGCTGCTTGCATTTCACAACAGAACTAATTCAGTTAGGTGTCAGTCATTGCATGCATTTACTGAATTCTGGGTGAGTACATTGTCGTGGCACTGATGTATGGTGCCTTTGTAACTTGCCTCACCCCATCACAGAGCCTGCACATTGGAAGGAATGAGAGCCTTTACTGATGCTCCGGGAGGAGTTCTGTATGCATCTGCAAACTTGTGTGTGCCTCATCTCCTGCTGTTTGGGAGTAAACTGGGGTGATGCAGGAGCAAGTTCTGGGCAGCCGGGATATTACCATGAAAGATGTGCTTCTGTACCTCTGTCGTCCACACTTAGCTGGAAGTGAAGGAGTATTCATTACAGCTGCTATAGGAACCATAATGTAAAATCCAGGATATTGCTGGCCTTCTGGGCTGCAAGTGCACATTGCTGGGTCATGCTGAGCTTCTCATCAACCAACACCCCCAAGTCCTTCTCAGGGCTGCTCTCAATCCATTCTCCACCCAGCCTGTATTTGCCCTGACCCAGGTGCAGGACTTTGCACCTGGCCATGCTGAACTTCATGAGTTTGCACAGACCCACCTCTCAGGCCTGTCAAGGTGCCTCTGGTTGGTATCCCTTCCCTCCAGCACATGGCCACACCACACAGCTTGGTGCCATTATTCATTTGTGCGATTTGCTCTACGTTAATATTGAAGTCTTGAAGCTTTAATACTGCCTAGTCAGTTCTTCAACAAAACAAAAGGAAGCACAAGTGAGAAAAAATAAAGAACACAGGAGATCTTTCAGCATAATCTGAAAGTTTTTTCAGCATGATCTGAAAGCATGCAGTGGCTATACCTACATGTTTGCATCTATTGTTTGGTGTCAGAAGCAAGCAGATATATGGGTACTCATTCATATTGGGGGTTTGTCAGGCTTTAAAATACACCTATTCTAAACTGATTAGATATATGTATTTCTAAAGGAATAATTTACTTTAGCTACTAGCAGTTTCATTTCAGGTGATTGCTGTTGCTCCATGGAGTAACTCTTCCAATGCCCTTTGACAGAGTTTTGGGCTTGAGTGATTTAGGAGATGATTCTTGACTATTCATAACTGCTTTATAACACCGTTCTAACAATGTATTTTCAGTAGACTAAGATATATGTCTTTGAGTTAACAAGTGGCCAAATCCTTAAAGGTTGCTCTGAAGACTTATCCAGAAAGGTACTGGCATGAATAAAAATTGGTTTTGATATTTTAATCAGACTCTAAAGCTTGATGGGATGCCTAGTATCAGGTAGCTGCTTCCTGTACCTGTAAATGGATATTGACCTGTATCTCTATAAATGCAGAGCGTGGTCTTTTTTTAATTTGAAAAACAAACACTTCTAAAACAACACAGAATTTGAGAACTCTAAAAATGCACTGCTTTTTATATTAGTTGATGAGCAGGCCAGCAGCCACAGCCCTTCCCATTCCAAAGGTGATCCTACTGGGGAGTCAGCGCAGGTCAGGGATAATTCAGCTTGGAAATGGAAGTGTAAATAGGTCCTTACAACTAATCTGCTGTGCCACCCTCGCACTGCCTTGTCCCCTCCTTCAGAGACAGAGCTGATTTGTGGCTGAGCCGACGGCAGTGCCGTGGGTGGATGGGCTTGGTAACGCGCCACAGTCTGCTCCTAGAAACAGTAGGAGCAGCAAGGTTTCACCAGGTGAATGCAGCTCCTGGGTGGGGAAACGGGGGTCTTTTCCTCCTTCAAGGAGCAGCACAGACCACTGCTGTAGGTTCTCTGGCAGCAGCACCACAGCTGCTTTTAGATCTAATGCCATCTGCCAGCCCTGAGCCAACTTTCGATCTCCTACAGCCTCCGCTCTTCTCTAATGCAGTGGTAAACAGCCCACAGATGTAGAGTCAGAATTGCGGTACAGGATTAAAATATTAGGGCACTGTTGTTTGTGCCAGTTCTAATGCTCCCTGCGGGAAATAGCGGAAAAGGCTTCATCTGATCAAAATTGAAAATAGTGATCAGGTTGTCAGGATTTTAGCTTAGTGTCTTACGTAAGTATTCCCGCATGTCAGAGCAAATCTCCATGGAGCACTCTCTAGTGTATGGGTGTGGGGTGTCAGAAATACATGGGCAGCTTAATAAAATTAATTATTTACATGTAAGCTAAAAATGTGAGAGGTTCTTAGATCTGAAGGCTGTTAGATTTTTTTAGTTTGAAATATTCAGTGAGAGCAGGATGACTAAAGCAGAGCTGGAAAATACTGGAGGATCACATGAGGGCTAAAAATACTCAGGCTATGACAGGGAAAATAACCAGGGCAGAATGAACTGTTTGTGCATGAATGCATTATATATAATGTGCCATCGAAAAGGCAATTGCACAAGAGAAATACTGATTTTCTGTAGGGAAATGGTATATCCTGCTGTGACAGATGTGCTGTAAATTAATTTTGAGGGATAAAAATACTCAGCAAGACCAGTTTTTATTTTAGCAGCTAGTGGTACAATTAGCACTCCTGGGAGACTAGAGAACTCCTAATGCTTTATTTTTTTTGCTTTCCACCAAGACTTGCTACCTTTTTCCCCAGTGACCAGCAGTAATTGTTGGCAATGGCAATCTCTGCTTGCAGTGTGTGGTGCTCCAGGACAACGTGGCAAGCTGGACATGGAAAGAACTGCAGGGTGACAAACTGAGAGTGTTTCCATCCCTAGTTCATACAAGGCCAAGGAATTACACTAACTGAGGGGAACAGCATGTGCAGTGACAGTGCCGGCCTGGGAGGTAAACTGCCTCTGCTGTAATGCAGACGCATCTCCCCTGCCTGCCAGCATGAGGAGAAATTAATTTTTAAACCCACCGAGCTCGAGAATTTCAAGCAGGAAGCAACGCTGCTTGCAGTGCAGGAGGCAAGGCCTTTTTGCAATAAAGGTGATTGTGTTTGGAAAACCAGTGGTGAAAATGGCTATCTTAATTTTCAGTGTACCGTGGGTGTGGTTTGAGAGTGTGTTGCACAAATGTTTGCACATTCTTTCATTTTTCAACATGCATTGCTTTACAGATTTTTTTTCAGATTTTCCTTGTGAGACTGCTTTCTACTTATAGCTAAGCAGACAGTGAGATTTTAGAAAACACAGGTTTTTAAGGGCACTTGAATTTTTAAATTGTGTTCTTCTGTTAAGCCTGTGGAATGGTTTCATCCATTGAAGATAAATGTTTGCATACTTAAAAAAATATTTCTAGAGCAAATAGAGGTTTCAGTTGAGAAGTAGTAGTTGTTGATTATTTTAAATAATAAAACGTTGGTTATTTTAAATCTAGAGTGAAGTCCTCATTTATGATGGGGGAAAACCTTGGTTAGTTCCTTGTATCAAATGTTGTACTAAAGACAAACTGAGGCAATCATGCCATCAGTAAAACTTTTTCATTTGACAAGTGGCCTCCTTTACTTGGCTAGCTCTCCTGAAATTGTGAAGTTTCAGGTACTCATACACACTTCTCTTTGCCAGCTGTCTGGCAGAGAGGATGAATGCAGAGCTCACCAGGCTGTACTGGACCAGCAGCAGTGAAGGTTTGGGGAGCTGAGAGGACAGAAGGGTCCTGCCAGCCAGGGCAAAGTAGTACGCAAAATAATTCAGAGAGCTGAACAGCAGCATGTTGGGATTCGGAAAGTCAGATTTTGTCTGAGGTCATTTAATTCCCATTAAGTATCATTTGTCATCACTTATTTAATTAAGTGTCCCTAAATTGTCCATTTTCTTGTGTCCTGGTGTGGCTACAATAATGAGTGTGTGAATATTAATTAATCTACTGTTCTCGCTCTCTTGGTTTAAGTGGGTGGAGAGTTTTTCTATAGCTTGTGAAGAAATTACTGTGGCCTCTTGTTGGGTTTGGTTTTTCTCCTGTGGCATGAGTCAGGAATATTCTTTTTATGAAATCCTTTAATTTGACTAAAATAGACTGTGAGTGATTCCCAAATTCCACTGAAGCAGTGGTTGTGTGGGCTCAGCCAAGTCTTGTGCTTGCTCAGGGCTTCCATTGCTCTCCACATTCTCCTCATGCACGTCCACACTGTATTCATGCATGTGTTTCCTTGAATTTTTGCATAAATATTTAACAGCGTACTAATTACTCATATAGCTTCAAGGAAGATTTCTCTCTAAATGTTAAGTAGGTCTCTTGTCTACAAGACTGTACCTGTGATGCAAAGAGAACTGGAATTTGAAGCCTAGCTTTTTTGTACCCAAACCTGCACAGTGCCAACAGCCACCGTTTCATGTTGCAGAAGTGTGCATCTGTTTGTAGAACTTAGGTATTTAGCAAAAAGGATAGTGAAGCTGAAACTGTGTGGGATATATTTAATTATGGTGGACTGACTAGTAATTGTTTCTGGAGTACCACAGATGGAAACCTCTAATGCATTTCAAAGCTGGTTCATTTTAACTTAATTCAGTACAAGAACAGAACAATTTGTCTTTCAATTGTGAATTTACTTTTCTCATCTCTGCTAGTGTTACGTGGGCAGATCCAAGAAGTTATCCAGGTGCTAATTGGAACAGCTGCAATACTGCTCACAAAAAAGTTCTAATTGGAACCCTGCATTGACCTAAAATCAGGTCATGCTGTCACAGAGGTTCTCACAGAACAGTGGAGGTGGGAAGACACCTCTGAGATCATCTAGTCAAACTGTTCTGCTGAAAGCAGGGTCACCTTGAGCTGGTTGCCCAGGACCACATCCAGTCACATTTTGAGTGTCTCTGGGGCTGGAAACCCCTAAAACTCTCTGGACAGCATTTGATAACCCTCAGAGTGAAAATGGTTTTTCTTATGTTTAAATGGAATTTCTTGTGTTTCATTTTGTGCCCATTGCCTCCCATCCTTTGGGGACCTCTGAAAGGAGCCTGTTTCCAACCTTCTTTGCACTTTCTCTTGAGGTGTAGATAAGATCCCCCCTGAAGCCTCTCTTCTCCAGGCTGAACCAACATACCTTTCTGACCTGGCTTGTACGTGAGGTGCTCCATTCCCTTAGTCTTTGTGGCCTGTTGTTGGACTCTCCAGTTCATCCATGTCTGTCCCATCTTGGGGAGCCCTGAACCAAGCATTCCTCATGTGCCTCTCCAGTGCTCCATTCCTCATGTGCCTCCCCAGTGCTGACTAGAAGGGGAGAATCACCTCCCTCTGCCTGCTGCTGCTGCTCTTCCCAGCACAGCCCAGGAGTGTGCTGCCCTTCCCTGCTGGAAGGGTGCTTTGCTGGCTCATGCTCAACTCAGCATCCACCAGGACCCCCAAATCCTTTTCTGACACAATGCTTTCCAGTCTTTTGGCTGCCAGCATGTTTTGGGGCACGGGGATGTTATTTTCCAGGGAAGGACCCTACGTTTCTTTTTGAACATCAGCAGTAAGCTTGAAGATGAATTAATAATGGTAAACTATTATGTTGCTGATTACAGTGCAATTCTCTCACTGATCAGGAAAAAGAGATGATTATTGGATACTTTTTACCCAGAATACCTGTATAAAATTCCATGCTTTCTCAGAGTGTGTAAATGGGTTATATATAAATATTTTCATGGAAGATATGATGTTGGAAAGAATTTAAACTGTTTGGGTTATGTAGTCCCCCTGAGCAGTGCATTAGGAGTTATTCCATTATTGCACTAATTGACTGCAAAACCACTGCTCAACACCAAGTGATTAAGTCTATCAAGATCTTTTGTCTCTGTTTAGATATCTGGCTGTTTGAAGTACTTTGCATTACTCTACCGACCAGCATCCTTTAATTATTTTATGAAATTAGGCTTCTGCTAGAATGGAAGCTTCTGAGCTGATTATAAAACTGATGCCTTAGAATACATGTACAGTACAGCTTTTTATTCATCTAGGAAATTTTAAATTAGAAATCCCTAAGCATTCTCTGTTGCAATTAAGTTCTATCCAGCTGTCGCTGATACCTCCTAGTAACCAGTTAGCTGGTTTTTATCTGTGTTACTGAAATTGGAATATTGTGGTCATTTAAGAGCTGATCCTGAGCAGTGGAGCAAAAGTTGATTTCTTTTGATTTGTCTGGACTTTATAAAGCTTAGTGGCACTTTGCTGTAGAAATTCAAAAGGCTTTGTTGTTTTCAAAGGAGGGCAGAGTATAATGCCACATATCAGTGCTGCAGGCACTGGGGCTCAGCACACTCTGGGAGAGCACCTCAGCTGCAAATTAGAGAGAATACCTTGGGATCAAATGTTTGTGCCTGCTCTTCCCTTAGCTCTCTCTGTGCCAGCTTTAAAGCTTTTACTTTTCAGTTGATACCTTTAACCTGCATCTTGTAATTGAATTAGAATTAGGATACAATAAGAAGTAAAAGTTGATGCTTTGGTCATCAAATAACTTGAGACCCAACTAGAATGCTAGAGTCAAAGTGATTTTATTTCATGTGTGTGTTCTTATTGCATATTTTGACACTAGTTCGCTTCTGTTTATCTGCTAATCCAAATGAAAATTATTTTCCTGGCTTTTAGAACATTTTAGCAATCCTACTCTAAAGCAGCTGATTTTTAAGTTAGTCAAAATACAGGCTGAAGCTAGAAAAGCATTGAAGGCAGAATGCTAAAGTTTAGGCAATTTCATTAAAAAAATAGCAAAAAAGGTCTTGGCATTTTTAATGTTTTTCAACAAATTGTTTATTCTTTGCTGATCTAAGTGCAACGTGAAAAAAGTTTCATTTCAGACATATACACAACCCTGAATTTTCCCAGCTTTAGCAAGCCTGTGTACTCTATCTGAAATCTGCTAGAGAAGAGTTTGTATATGCAATAGACATGGAAACAATTGGAGTCACCAGTTTCTAAAAGAAACAAAACAAAAACAAAAACACCAAACAAACAAACAAAAAAAAACCACACAAAAAACCCCCAAACAAAACAACAACAACAAAAAAACCCCACCATTATGGGTTTTCTTTCCTTATCTGTCTTATATTGAGAATAAAGAGCATTAGAAAAGGAGGATGACTATGTTGCACAGAAATGTTTACACATGCTAACTGAATTATCAAGTTGTTTGTTCGTGTTTTGTTGGCTTTAGGTGACCCAGTTAATACAAAGTTATCCGTAGGGGTGGGAGGAGATGCTTGCTACAGAGGGAGGCCTGTGACTAAATCAGGAAAGCTTAAGCTTGATTAAATAACCCATTGCTGCTCTCCTTTCCCATCATTTTCCAGCTCCTCCAATGAACCACTGTCACAGTTCTAGGTCAGTGAGACTCTGTGAGCTCCACTGTCTGGGCATATGGACAGCCCCACAGGCTGTCTCTTCCTCTCCCTGCCTCCTCACAGTTTCTTCCTATTAATGGCTTTTTTAAAATACATTTGTTTTACAAAGAATTGCTTTATTAAAGCATTGTCTGACACTGGGGATACATTGTGGAAATGACATAACAATTTGTAGTGTGCCATAAATCAGGTAATCCTATGGGAGGAGCAGCTGGCGAGGTTTGGGGTGGAAGGTGGCTGCTGAGAAAGCTGGGGCAAAATCCTTCTGGAGCTGGGGGACAGCAAGCTCAGAGTTCAGCTGGGAGCTGGGTTCCTGCTGGATTAGGGCTGTCTCCTGAGTGGCTCAGGCTTCAGAGCACCGCAGCATTTGGTGGTGGAGGATGGCATGGAACCCATCAGCACTTTTGGACAACCATGTTTTGCTCTTTGTAGGAAACAGTGATAAACACAGGTGCTGCCAAGCAGGACCTCTGATTCACATGCCTGCTTAATAAATCAAGTCAAATAGGCTGGAGAGAGGCTGGGTTTCTGTTTTCTCTTCTTAACCAAACCAGTTTCTTTATCAGACATCTGTCCAGTACATCTCAAATGTATTCCTTGTTGGAGGGAATAAGGAAAAGGCCGAATCTGTGCTTGTGGGAGCTGAGGCAGGGGGAGAGCCGTGAGCCAGGCACTCATGCATGGGCTGAGTGACTGTATCGAACAGCCAGCAACAAGAGATAAAAGATGGAGAGGCACAGCAAGGTGTGAGGAGCTGGCTGGGAAGTTCTTGTGAAGGCTCTGCAAACACTTTCACACAACTCTTGCTCAGCTTGGGCATTTATGTGCCAAGTCATTGTGGAAGCATTGTCTGTATGCACTCATTACTTGCCATTTTTGCTGGTGAAGATGTTGCTCCATGTTCTGGCAGATTCGCAGCTCAAGTAATTAAATAGGAAAGCCTAAGGAGATCAAAACATATCTTCTGGTCACTGTGGCAAACTGTGAGTTCACCAATGGGTTTAATTCTGCTCTGAGTTTCAATGCCCTTGTCTCAGGGATGGTTTACATTTGAAAATGAAAAAAGCACAGAGGTAGTTTAGCTGAGTTTATTTCAGCTCTGTTTTTCTCCAGGGGAATTGAGGATAGCTATGTATGTTAAGTAATGAGCTGGGGGAACACTCTCTGAATGGCATATTTTTTCTAAGCTGAAAGCTGCTCAGATCTAAGGGAACTATTTATTCCTGGTTTGACATTGTTTATTTTGGTTTTAGAGTTACCTCACTCTCAGTAGCAAACTCAGATTGGTAGGAAATGTGGTTTTTCCTTTCCCAAGGCATAACAGCAGTGGAATTTCCCCTACTGTCACCTTGAAGTAAAAGAGAGGATGGATGGCTTTAAAATCAATACTTGTGTTTCAGTACTAGATTAATAGGAATGCATTTATTAACAGAGATCAATCTTGTTTATTATTTACTTATTTATTGTGTTTTTCAGGTGCTGCTAAATCCAGTCCAGCTTCTAAACCAGGATCAACACCTTCTCGCCCATCTTCAGCAAAAAAAGCTGCACCAAGCAGCTCGGCATCCAAATCAGATAAAGATTTGGAAACTCAAGTCATACAGCTCAGTGAACAGGTAAATTTGCTTTAGGCACAAAAGTAGATGCATTCGTTGTCGCAGGCAGGCATGAAATCTAATATTGTCTTCTGATGAATGATGCTCTCCAGAATTACGAAGGGACAGAAGTGGAAATAGTTCAGCTGGAAAGAAAAAAAAAAAAAAAAAAAAAAAAAAAAAGAGATTTATTGAGAAAAATAATGTCTGGCAGAGATGATTGATTTTTGCCAGTATTTTAAAATTATTATCTTAGGAGTCACAGGTAAGTCTTGCTGAAGCATGATAATGTTATTAGATGTTGAAATATATCTTTTATTTCACCTGGTTAGGAAAAATCCGAATATGTCTTTGCTCTTGTGTATTACTGGTTTGAAATAAATCATTTAGTGTGCCTGTGGAGAAAACAAGTCTATTTGTCATACCAAGGTTTTAAGAGATTTGCAGCTAAAGTGAGACAAGAACATTGTGCTCTGCTTTCTGGAAAGAAGGTGTTAAAGAAGCTAACACACCATTTTCATTTAAAAATGTGATCTACCTGTCTGAGAATACTTAGTTATATTATAACTAATGTTCTGCAATATAATTTAAAAGGTTCAGAATTTCTGTAATGTTAGGAATGTAAGGGCTTCGTTTTTGTTTATGCTCTGGAGCTTTACATCATTCTCTCATTTCTGAAGTGCAAGAATGTCTGCACTGGACAAGAATAAATACCTGCATCTGGCTTAAGGCTGTGCTGTCAGAATGGTGTAAATGCCACTACTATATATGAGGCCTGATCCCTGTTATTTGTCCTTGGTGAGGGAAAACAGAAAGGAAAAAACTCATATTTTATAATTCCTGGCAGCTGCACTCAGGAAGTAGTCATTATTCTGGATCAAGTATAATTTTCCACAGTTAATTTCAGTTTCAGACTTTCATTGACCTCAACAGCAAAGATTTCAGCTTGCTGGGGCACCATTTTCAAGTTTTTGATGAGTTGTACATTGAAAGGTGATGGATGGATAGCCACATCCCAGACATGGCATTCTGCAGATTAAAGGTATCATTCTGAGCAGCAGAGAGCACAACAGGGTCCACCAGCTTTCCAAATGGGCTCTAGATTGCTTTTGTAACAGAAAACTTTTTAAATGTTGCACAAGGAATGAATGTATATGTTTTTCATGGAATCTTTTTTTTTTAATCAATGTCGAGCGGAGTTCAAACGTCAGCTTAATGCAACTGAAATCGTGACATTTGTACTCAGAAGTCAGAATGTGTTTGCTTCAGGAGGAAGAGTTGGTTGGCATCTGAGCAATATAAAAATATTTGATCTTTACTGAAATAGACAGTCACTATCACATCCACTGCTAACATATTCCTAGCACGTTCCATGTGTGAAAACCTCAAGCTTTATATACAAATAACCCTGAAGGAAAATGGATGATTTCCCCCATCATCAAAGAGAAGAAGAAGAAATTTTGAGGATTTGAAAAACTGATTCTTTAATAGCTAGTTTCTAAGAGACATCATCTAGCTAGAATGGTCTGGAAGGCTTTTTTTCCTAATGCTGACAGCATTTGGTATCTCATTTCCCACTAATGGATACTTGTAAACCATGGCCATATTACATGAGCCAAAAAAGCTATGCTGCAAGCAGCTCTGAGCCAGGTTTTCCTGACCCCCAGTGTGAACATGCTGCAAGAGCCAAATTGCCTGTTTTTTACTACTCTGCAGCAGTTGTGGAGATGAGGGCAGCAGCCACCGTTTACCGTGTTTCTGTGTTGATTTTAAGTAAGAAGTGATGAATTGTGTCTTGAATATCTGGGTGCTATGTGGCTCTAATAGTTTTTTCATCCCTTTCATGCCTAGCAGCTGAAGGAGATGGAAACATATGAACTTCCATGCAATTTGTAGCAGAAAAGTTTAATTAGTGGGGATGTCTCTACACTGTGTTTTACCATAGTGTAGCTTAATGAGCCATTTGCAGTAATTGTAAGCCGGCCCTAATATTTGCCAGTTAATGGCTCCCTACAATTTTAAAGATTCTCTTAAAATCATCTTCAAACTGTGCCAGTAAGTTAAACTCCAAAATTAAATTCCAAGGAGTGTCACTCTGCACTGGAACTTGATTACCCATAGCATTAAAATAACAAAGTGGTCCCTGTTGTGTCTTTGGTCTGTGCCAGCTAACTCTCTCTCGAAGAGTGTCTGGGTGCAGCTGAGGTGACAGCGCAAACCAGGGGTTATTGCATACAGAGAAGGGACTTTTACATATGGAGAATGGTCCCAGGAACCATTCTTCTGGGAGGAGATGTGTGCTGGTATACATGTAGGTTCTGAAAACAGCATCATTGTGGCTTTTTGGCTGCAGTTGGGTCTAATCTGCTGCCTGCCTCAGCAGCCCTGTGAGAATACCTGCAACCAGTAAGTGCCATCAGAGAAAAGACCAGTCAGTAAGAACTGCTGCCTTTGCACCCATTAACTGGGTTGCAGAGGGATACTTGCAGTCCAGAAATAGAGCGTGGGAGTTGATGTGAGGTGTTCCTCAAGTGTCAGCCTTTTGGCATGCTCATGGAAGGAAAAAGTAGGATGCAGATGTGCAAAGTATCTGAAGAAATATGGATTCACACAGCACAGACAGGTAGTTGGAACTGAAGGAAAGCATATCTGGTTTGGTTATAACAAAATTTACTCTGTACAGTAATTAACTCCATGCATATGTACATAAGTGATTTTGTTTCTTTAAACAGTGTGAATGTGAGAGGATGAAAACAGGAGAATGTCTTCATAGTAAATAGGTCAGAAGGGGAGATAGTCTCAGCTATTAGCTGCCAGTTTTTCAGCTGAAGTTCATTGTTTTCCCAAGCTCTAGCAAGCACAGAGCAAGAGATCTGGAAACAGTTACATTCTTACTCTGGCTGGATTCAGGCATTGCTCTCAAGCAATATGCTGTGGCAGTTCCAGAAGGCACATCCTGAGTACGAGGTCTTCATCTACAGACCAGAATATTGTAAACTCTTCATTTTGCTCTTCCTACTTTTGGAAAAAAACAGCTAATTTTAAGGTGACTGGTCATTATATCCATAATGGATTCAAACTGTCAAGGGGAGACTTGAGTGTCACACTCAGGCAGCTAGTCAGAAATGAATTAGTGCATAAATGAGATGCCCTGAGATCCTGCACTGGTAACAGGTCAGGTCTGCTGCTTGAAGCCTTTGAGAGAGCAATCAAAGGTCAGAAAAAGTCATCCCTAGCTCAGCAGTCATGGAAAAACAAACTGAAAGGATTTAGTAGGCTATCAAAGCATTGTTTGAACTCTGCTGGTATTTTTACTAGTGAAGGAAATAAATTGACTTGCAATAGAACTGGCAGCACAGAAGTTTCTATTAAATCGTATCAGTTCACTGAAATGTAGTCTGATATGATTTAATTTATTTAGCATGTTTTATTTAGAAAATAATTTGTGTAATTGCAGCCTTTAAAATGCAAATGCTAATTTGGCTGTAATTGGATGTGATTTGGGTCAGTGTATTTACCATAGACAGCTTTATCTGTGATTATTTCTGTTGGTTTTTATGCTGCTGTCCTCTGAATTTCCAAGCCACTTAGATGTTATCCTGATTGTGTATACCCCATTAGACAGAAGTTTATATGTTATGCTCCCACAAAGCTGTTCTTTTTAAAATATATATGTATAAAAATACAACATCTGTCATGATTTATACAAAGCCTAATCATTAACAGCTACATTGCCCATGAATTATTTGCAGCAGTCCTAGTGGTGAAGTTGAGGCTGACAGCATAGCTTGAAGACTCTTGTGAACAAGGTTGCAAAGGAGGAAGGTACTTGGCATTTGGAGAATTTGTTGGTAGATGCAGCACATCAGTCAGAGCAGGTAGCCTGTAGTGCACCCAGTCATGGCAGCAGAGTGCTGAAACACAGGTTTGTAAAATGTGGTAAGTGAGGAGGCAGAACAGGAGAGGTGGAAAACCAGCAATACCACATTTGTAACTAGAAGACCTTTTAATTTCCTGACTATTTCCCTCCTTTGCTAGTTCAAGGTATTTTTAGGCAAGGAGATACTGTAGGTTTCCCAACAACTACACATTTATCCAGGCAAAATAACACAAGTACTTAGCCAAAAGCTACCACTACATGACATTTCTGGCAGCTCTGCTAGGAGACATGGCTTAGGTAGCCCTGATTTCTGAACTGCTGCTTTGAGCTTCAATGTAAGAGTGCTGAGAAAATTGACCTTTAAGGATCAAGGTTAAGATATATCCAAGCCGAGTAGTGGGGGAGTCTGGATTTACTATTCTCTGTGGGGTAGGGTTCAATTTAGCTCTGCAGCAAGAAAACGGGACTTTATTTTAAGCTATAAAATGGAATATGTATTTAATATTGTTTAGCATATAAAATTTTATACCATTCTTTTTTCTGTAGTGCACCTCAGAACTGATGCATCATGTTTTGGTTTGTATATAGGTACATTCATTAAAACTTGCACTTGAAGGCGTGGAGAAGGAAAGGGATTTCTACTTTGGCAAATTAAGGGAGATTGAACTTCTCTGCCAAGAACATGGGGGAGAGAATAATGACCTTGTCAATCGGCTAATGGAAGTCCTTTATGCTTCAGATGAACACGTAAGTTGAAACTTAATGGATTTTATTTCAACAAAATAAGCTTAATTGCATAAAATTTTATCTGCATAGTATTGGGTCATATCCTGTATTCAGGCCAGCAGAACTTTAGCAGCTAGGATTCCTGTGACTCCTTCCCAAAAAGGAAATTTGCAATTGTGAACAACAGACTTTTTAGCTTGGGGAGAGGATTCAGGAGGTTTATTGCTTTTCGCTGCTTCAGTGTAGGTTTTGTATTCTGGGTTTGCTGAGCTTTAGCTAAAAAGGGGAGGGTCTGTGTCACAATTTTAAATTGGTTTCATATGGTTCTGAGACTTAGTTTTGTTTTTTCCATCTTCTCCCTATGTGCATGAAGTCTTTTACTCATGTTCTTTAATGTGTTGAAAATCACAAAAATTCTGGCAGAGGTGCTGTTTGCTGTCTACAGCTGTGAACCTTCTCTGGCCCATGTGGCAGTGTTGGAATATGTATGGTGCAGGTTGCCAAATACATAATTATATCTACAAAGATAATGCTCTTTAGCATTTTTTATCCTGTTGCTATAGGCAAAATTCTTCCTTGTGCAAACCAAATAATCCTGTATTAGCAAAATTTCAGAAGTGTATTGTCTGCAAGATTAAGCAAGAATCTCATTGCATCTTAGACTTAATGTTGTAGACACTGAACAAAGCAAGAAGCTGCAAAGGGTGCTGGTTAAATTCCTCAGAGACATTCAGGGATAATGATTCAGTGGAGATTTAGCTGAACTACTCCCATTCATGTTAGCTAAATCTCTGTATGGATTGTGCTGACAATTGACCCTTCAGTCTCCAGCAGAGGAAGGCTTTGGCTCCAGAGTGTACAAGCATCAACTTAATCCCTTGGCAGCACTGTGGTACCGTAGGCTGGCTTACATCTGCTCCCAGAAAGCTGTTGCAGCAGTAGCCAGCTGACTTAGTTTTATATCAAAACTAGTGCTGAAGGAACTACTAATTCAACATACTTTTTCTAAAAAAGGCAAATGTAGGACCTAAAGGTTTGAAAGTTAAGTGCAAGAGAGCCACAAGTTTGAAGCTAACAGGTGCCACTGCTCAGATGAGAAGTGACAAGGGAAAGAGGATTTGTTCAGCAGACCAGAACAAGTGCTAGAGAGGAAAAAGAGGAGGAAACCATTATTTTCACAGGAATAAACAATAAGACAAATTTGCCAGGCATGTGATAACAGGGTAAAAGTGTTACATATATCTAGTGGTCAGAGAAAATGTCTTCTGGATTCAAGAGCAGTGATTTATTTATAAAGCAAAGCCAGAAAAATCCTTCTTCTCCCCATACCCCTACCACATCTATCTGTCTGTTGGCTTAAATAGCAGAGTGGTTCCACACCAAGGAATGCATTTGTTGCTTTTCCTTTTGCAGTCTTCCTTACTGGCAGAACACATTACAAAATGTTCTACTTCAGTCCATTTCCCAGTGTTTGATCTGCTTCTTCCCTCCAAGCCCTTCTCTGTTGAAATCATCATCCATCCCTGCATGTGAACTACATAAAACTGTGCTTTCATCTAAAATCTGGTTGCTGTTGGAGACTGGGTGTGTCACTGCAGCAGGAGAGCAGGAGAGCTCATCCAGAGAGGAATATAGAGGCCATTCCTCACACCATTTTTTTGTTCTTTTTGGTGGGAGATTTGATCTCAGCTTAACAGATGGACTGTGACTTGCTGAAGAATGATCCATTGCATTAGCACTAAACCAAAGTCTGATTCAGATTCTGCCTACTTTTTGCTTTTGGAATTTACTCTCTTATTGCCCTACTTTCCCCTTCAGATCTGCGTTGTTTTTTCCTCTCTCTCTCTCTGTAACAAATTTGTCCCAAGTTAAATTCTTTGTCTCACAGTATTTTGCAGGCTAATCCCTTGGTAACAGCAGTTTGGCTTTCCTAGTCAGGCCATGAGGCTGTTAGATGAATTGTGTGTAGAATGATTAGAAATGCAAGTATAGAATTTAGTCCTTCAAAGAATCATTATCCAGGTGTTTGATTATTGCAGTATTACATTGAAGAGATTTTGATCAGGTTCATGTCTTGGGGTGTGGAGTGGGGTAGTTATTTTTCTCAGAATTTCAGTTTATAGTGTAGTTTCAGTCATGTCACCTTCTAAGCTTCTGCTTTGCTTAATTCAATAAAAACTAATGTTTTAAGATTGAACAAATTTTTTAAATTATTTTTTTAATTATTTTTTTGTGAGTTTGAGCAGCATAAATATCAATCCAGTTGGTTCCTTCTATTTAGGGCCTTCGTTTTGTTTTCCCTGTTAAAATTCTGCTTAAACCTGATCATTATGTCTCTGCTTAAGCAAGAGGGATATAATATCATGTCATTTAACATTTGGCTGGTCACTCCATTGACTTTGTAATTTTTAATTATGAATTGAACATTTATAATCCTACTTCTTCATCAAAAACATCAAAGTTGCCAGAGAACAGTGCTCAAAAAGCTACATTTGAGTGGTGGAGAAATGTGGCCCCTATTTTTCAAGCTGTCAGTGTGTAAAGCACTTGGTCTTCTGGTACTACACTAGAAGAGCTTCAGAGTGATGGACAAGAAGAGGCTCTGTGTCTGATTATGAAGCCCAGAGCTGTTTAGTTCTTGGCATTAAGCAGAAATGTAGGAAAACTTTTCGCTTTCCTACACAGGCTGTTGTGATTCAGTTCATGTAGAAGTTGGGAGAATTTCTCATGTTGGACATCTCAGTTGCTCTGCTCGATTTCCCAGAGCAATTGCTTGAAATACAGCAGGTTTGATGACTCTGCTCTAGCAGCTTCTATATCTGCTGCTACTTTTGGAAAAGGCCCCCACCCTCCCCAACACCAGGTTTTCATAGTCCAACTCTTCAGTCTACAGGCACACCTGAATAGTTTGAGACAGATGGACCTAAGGGTCGAAAGAGACCATCTCTCAATATGGGAGACAGAGATGACCCACGGTCATGTGGCTCAAGCCAGAAATAAATGCTCTAAATAGATCTTCCACTACTTTCCTTATTAGGGGATGTTGTTCAATGAGATTCCACAGTCCTAAAGTAATTGGACTCTTATGGTCCTCATTTCATGTATTTATACAAGCTGGACATACTGAAAAACATGTCCCAAGTCTCAGAACAACCTCTGAGGTAGTTAAAAGATTGACTATTTCCATCAAAGATGAACCTGGCAAGATAGTGACCACTACTCCTCTTCAGAGCTGTGGAGTAGATTTCACTCCCTCTGCTTAGAGGTTTTTCCTAGGGTACGAATGACAAGAGAGCATGTACATGACCCAAAAAATCTGCACAAGTAGGCTTTCTAATAGTGTATCTCATAAAGTCATCATACACAGGGCCTGTGGAACATGTGCATTCCAGAACAGGTCACCTCAGCACAGGAGGAGGGTCAGGACAGGTGGGTTAAGGCAGCATTGCTCACTGCCGCTAAAGAAGATCCAGTTTTCTCACCCCACAGGGCAGGGTCACATTCTCCCAGCTGTCAGCTCCTCCCTGTGAACCTCCTGTTCTCTGCACATCCTGCACCCTTGCAGCCCATCACAGGAGCTGCAGCTTTTAGGTACTGCTCACAAAGCTGTTTTGGCGTGATGTACCTACTGTATGTAATAAGGGCATAATTTCCCCCAAGGGGCCAAAACGTGCTTAACTTCAGCTGCCCTGACAGACATGTGACTTCCACCTGAAAATGGCACCTGCGTGATAGAAAGCTTGCTTTCAGTTCAAATTGGGCTGTTTCTATGCATGGTAAATGGATAACTCTTTCCATTGTATCAACAAATGCTAGGAACCTTATTCTGCTTCTGCCCTTTAGGTAAATATTTTATTGCCAGCTTGTTTCATAAGCTGCCCTGGACTATTGTAGGGAAACTAAAATGATGGCCTTCCTTTTCTTTTGATTTTTGCCTCAAATTTGAAAACTTAGCAGTAGCAATTTGTTAAAGTTTGTTGTTCAAGAAACTTGCTTCTAACAAAAGTTAGGGGGCCAGGTGGGTTCTGCAGAGTAGCCCACTGGGGATGCTGGAATTTGAATGGCAGCTCACTGTCTTGGAAAAGTGTTTTCCTTTGGAGCTGCCTACGGCAGAGCAGTACTAATTCAGGGCAGAGCATACACAAGAGGGATCTCTTCAGTGAACCGTGCTGTGGAAAGATGGAAAGCACTTGAGAGGAAAGCTGTAAATGCAGCTGTGCTTAATGGCAGTCCAGAAGGGATGCTCTAAAAGTCAGCCAGAGTTTTTGAGCTCAGATAACATTGAGGTCAACTCAGGATACTAGGCCTGTTGCCTGTAATTTGAAAGTTGTTTGGAGCTGGTGTCACCTGCAGTGAGGATACAGCCTTTCCTTGTGTCAGGGATTCATCTTCCAGTGGGAATGTATATTCACAGAGACAGCTTTGGATAATACTGCGCATAAAAACAATGGGAAGTATTTACTTAGTAATTAGTGCTTTTTACAGTAGCTCTATTAGTCAGTGAATATGGGGCTTTCCCCCCCAGCCTGCCCAAGAAAATGTGTTTGCAAGTCTGTGGAAGTTAACATGGGTGTATTATTTTGGGAAAGTAATATGCTTGACCTCCAAAAGGAGGCTATGTTGAATTTTTAAAGCAGGTGATAGTAAAAGTGTCTTGTCCATTTAGTGATCTAAACCTTGAGAGAAGAGTATGTGAAAAGTACACCAGACAGGTTCAGAAAACCTTGGACAAGCTGAAAATGGGAGGACATCAGGATGCTATGGTACAGCATCTATGGTTGGCATATCACTGTCTAACTATTCAAAATGTTTGCTCACCAGAAGAAATAACAGATAGTAATGTTGAAAGCTGACTTTTTTTTCTAGGGAAATAACAGTACTGCATGTGCCTTAATTAGAAGTAAAGTAAGTTTTTAACATTTTAATATAATAATATGAGATGCTTTCCTCAGGAAATAGCTCATTTTGTACTCCCTTGCATGAAAATCGTTAAGTTTTATGCTACAGTGAGCATCATGGGGCAAGATTACATGAGGAATGCTTTCTACTGAAGAGTGTTTTGGGATCTTTTTTCTTCCTGCAGGAGAGCCACACAGATGAGCATGAAGGTGAAGAGCAAGTCCATGAACAGCCCCAGCAGCAGGATGAGTACTGACTCACGCAGCATCTCTGACAATTTTCGTTTTGTGTGAGAACTTTCTTCTGGAGAATGGAACATGTGCGGCCTCAAACTTGAAATCAGTTCACTCCCAGTCTGCCATTAACATTTATGTACCATAGTGAGTGCCAGCCAACCACTGCATTCTGTACCAATACTTTGCCAAGATGCATTTGCAGACGTCTTCTTTCAGTGTATCTTCCCAAGAGGTGGTAGGGCTACATCACCTACTGTACATCACTGCAACGTCACCACTTGGCTGCTTGAGATTTGTTCTGCTCTTTAAAAATATATATATTTATTTTTTTTTCTTTTTCGTCTTAAGTATGATACACTTGTAACTTGTTCTAACATATTTATATTGGCATTTTGTGTGGCAAGGAGTTCTGTACCACTAGATGTGTCTCTCACTTTGTGGTGCTTTTACATTTTCTAGTACATCTGCCTTGGGGCATCAATTTGGCCAAACAGTTGAAATAAAGGGATACAGTGGATGTCATACTCAAGCCATAACGATGAGGCTGTGTTGTGGAGGAAAACGCTTGTGTTGCTCACATTTATTCCTTTCCTGTCTTCACAAATGGAAGGTGGAGCATCTGTTTCACTGGGAGATTAAATCCCTGTGTTAGGAAGCTTGTTAGAAAGCTGCATGGTATGTTTTTTGGCTGATTTCTGGAGGAACAGATATCCACTTAAGCTCTTTGAAAACCCTCCCAGTTTCCTAACTAGTCAGTAGACATTTCCCAGCTTTTCTTCTTTTCTGAGGAATCCAGTCCCAGCCTGCAGCTGCAGCTCTACCTCTGCAGAGCTCAGTGCTGAGGGAGGAGAGAAATCTCCTTGACACAAGTGTAGCTGCAGGACACAGTCTCTGCCATCATCCTTGGCTTCCCACCTCTCAGAAAGGGAGAAAGTAGGCCAGCCATTTCCTTCCACTTTCCTTCCCCCTTCCACTGCCCCAGCCATGCAAGTATAGAAAACAGAAATTTTGTCACTAGTGCAAAGTACAGGGGAAAACAGCAACAGCATTGGCCCTGAACCACACCTCAAACTCCCCTGTAAGTGGATGGTGGACACTTCACAGGTTTCAGGCTGCTTCCAAAGCATGGAGAGGCAGTGAGGAGTCCTCCTGGAGACAGGGCACACATCAGAAGGGGAACATCTGACTGGGGGCACAGAGCTGTTTCTGTGCTTGGCTGACCTTCCTTCTTCAAGGCCAGTGTGGTGCAGAACCATGTGTGCACTGGAGACGTCTGCAGCGGGAGTATTCCCTTCCAGTGTGGTCCCATGGCCCTGTTCTAAATGATGATATTTTATAAACAGAGGCATCTTGAAGTATAAAAAGCATTCCTTGTTCTTCTCCTACCATTGTGCTTTGTAGTCTCTCTGGTTATTTAATGCCTGGTATTCTTGGTCTCTCGCTTCATTTTCTGAATTCTGGTTTGTTGTGCTGATTTAGGAGGTACGTGGAAGTCCCATCCCAAATGGCATTCAGTGAAAAACTCCACAGTCTATTGAACAGCTAAATAATTTTAGGCATTCTTAGGTTCCTAAAGCATTAGGTCCCCAGCTTATGCTTCCATAGAAAGATTTCCAGTGAATCAGCCCCCAGGCACACACACATGCACATGCAGTTTTCCATTCCTAATCAATCTTCTGCAGCTAAGTGGCTCTTAGTTAAATGTGAGAACCCTGCTGTTGTGTCGCACCACCGACAATATATGAAATGCTGTTGAGCACCAAAACAGGTATTACCAGTTTCTTGATCCTCCCCCTGCACAGCAGAAGAGTTTCTGGACCCTGCAGGCTGAAGTTTTCCCAGCCCTGCACCCAGTATTGACCTCACATCCTACCCAGTGATGAAATCAAAGTACTGCAACCTGCAGGCCAGCGCTTTCCTCTCCCATTTCAATTGGTTACACGTAAGGTCTGGTTTATAAAATCATGTTTTTTCCAAAATAATTATTTCCAAGAATCACCACAAATGGGGGAATTGTCATTTTTGTTGTATTTGTGTTTATTAGAACATATGTACTTATTACAATTGTCATTGTAATAAACAGTAGTTCTTCATAATACTGTTGAAGAGCAGTTACTAATTTTTTTTCCAGACTCCAGAATGTCCTTTAACCTTTATGGGATCTCTGAATGGGGCAAGGAGTTTGGGATCAGGCCATAAACTTAATTTCATCAGCACGTCTCTGCCTACTGGAGTTCATCCTTCTGCCAATACTTGAGCAGGTGCATGGAGAGCGCTTCAAGGGAAAACATTTTTCTGAAGGTGCAAATGGTTGGGGTTGCTGAGCTCCCCAGACAGTTCATAGCCAGGCTGTTGTGCCTCTCTTCTTTTCTCTCTATTGAAGCACATATGAAAAAAAAAAAATAAATTAAAAAGCTGAATTTCGTTTCCTGAAAATTCCTTGTATTCTGTTTCTGATCTGAGGACCATAGCCCTCTCACTGCTTGTATCAAGGGGGGAGTGACTGATGTAGGGAGCTAGGGCAGTGAAATTCTTTGGGGGCACCAGAATTGTGGCTGTGCTGAGGGGAGAGCAGTGTTCTGAAAGGGGAAAGAGTTGTCCTTCCCCCCCCCCACCCCCTGTGAGTAACCCATTCTTCTGTTATGGTTTTAATATGCATTTGTAATTACCTTTACTAAATAGCACACCATAAAGCTTTGGTTATATATTAAATGTAAACTGAAAGGAATGTAAACATATGTATTGTTAATTATAAATAGATAAGTAATGGCATAATAGATTAAAAAAAAAAGTCTTATTCAGATGTATCAGTCATTTTACGTTATCCACAAACTGTCGCATGATAGAGTAGATTTTTGTCTGAATATGTGAATAACTTGACTTGCGTTTATCTTTTTACATATTTAATAAAAAAATATATGTTAAAATCTGTCTAGCTCTAGAGACTATTCGGAACATTCTAAAATAATAATTTTCTGGATCAAATACATATTTTTGATTCATCAGGGGCTGCATATGGGAGCAGGAAGAAAAAGGCAGCTGCTTTAAAAGTCCAGAAGTTCACTTACCCTATGTGTGTGGATAGCACCTGTTTCACCAAGAGCTCAGCAACTCTATTCCCTTTTATAATCAAAACAGAAAATGCGTGCATGTATGTGCATGTAAACAGCACATTTTTCTTTATGGTAATTGCTTTCAGATTTTGGAGTGCTAACTCCCTTGGGTATCAGTCTGAAGCAAAACTGGCAGCAGCCAGGAGGCAAAGACAGCACTACAGAAAGGTGCCAAAGCTCCCAGTGGGCTTCCTCGCAGTGGCCAGGTATTCAGGGATGAATCTTCAATGCAGTACCTAAAAGCCATCTAGATTTTAGATCAAAGTATGAGGTTTTGTGGAGAGGGAAGGGTGAAAATTCGCTGTAGTTCTCACAGCTCTGGTCTTTTTTAGCTGCAGTAGTTGCTGCTCAAGCGCAGGAGTTCTGAGCCTTGGGTCAGGACCCTTTTCTTCTGTGTTGAAGTGATGCTGTTGTGAGCCACCAGCCTGCACCCTGCTGCTCCAGGTATCCCTGGGCCTCTGACAGGGGAGGGAGGGGAGGATGAAGCAGGGACCAGAGGAACCCATTTCCAACCCAGGTGTTCAAAGCTGGGAGAGCAGCTCTTGTCTAGTTGCTTTTCATAAGACCAGGAGGAAGGCATGTCCTTGGGTTAGTGCAAATGCTCTAAAGCTTAAAAAAAAATTGATAGATTTTTCCAGTTCAGATAGTTGACAACTTTCTGCCATAATGTTGTGACCAAAAAATTTATTGTTAGGTCATCTACATACCTGACTTTGCAAAATAAATCTGTGACCATACAGCCCTATGAACAAAAGCATTTTTCTTCCTATTCATTGAACCACTTGCCATTTATGATGGCTAATAATTCAATATATACACTGTGCAGTACATGATCTCTTTTTATACTTGTCTTTATACAGATTGTAGTGACAAATTGATTTAAAGAAGAAAAAGAAAGTTATTTGCAATGTTTTCCTATGGAAGGTGAAAAAACTGGCCAGAGATTAATATCCTTTAAAAGTGATACTTGCTTTCCCTTTAGAAAGGTTCAAGTGCAGGCAGGTTGTGGTAGTTCAAGTTTTAAAATTTCATTTAATGAATATTTCAAAACACTCCATTCCAGTGCATCAAATTGCACTGCTTCTGTGACCCTTATTTCCAGCTGTTTCCTAAATAAGTGCAAGACAGATGGAAAAAGGAAGCCTGTCTACAGAGTTTCTCCAGTATGACCACATTCAATTTGGAATTATTTTTGTTTATTGTATCCTAATTCTTTTCTCACCAGAATTTCGTCAGTACTTATGATGGAAAAGTGAAATACAAGCTACCTTTATAAAGCAGGTGAGACTTTTGTGGCAGTGTTTCAGGTATTGGATGTAATATTTAACTTCATCCAACGCTGAGACTGCTGGTGTGTGCAGCAATGTCAAACTCCTCACTCCCTTTCAAATGCAGTCAGAACTGCCTTTTTTGGCAAACCTCATCAAATAAAGAGCCTTCAGACTTACTCCAGGTGAGTTCTTGGGCAGTTAGGGAGCACTTCTGTGGAGACCCCATGCTCCCTGGGCATCACACGGGGTAAGGGCATTGCTGCCACACCATCGGGGAGAAAGGCTGGGAGATGCCTCTTGTAGCTGGGCTGCAGGGGTTCCAAAGGGCATCCTCCCTTCCCTGCCCAGCTCTTGGCAAACCACACAGCATGACTTGTCCCCTCTGCCTAAATCACACCTGGAGCTGCTTCAACTGTGACTCATCTGATGTTCATTTGGGGGCTGGGACCCTCAATGTGCTTGCTTGGTAGGCAGAACATGGATTCTGTCAAACCTGAAGGAACTTGCTGCTATTTCTGCTTTGTGACAAGGGGAAGCTGATGTTCTGGCTTGTCCCCTGGTGCCTGTGGCAAAGGCTGCCTGGGGAAATCAGCCCTGCTGGTGTTGTGGTAGGGCAACTGCTGTAACAGGCAGTACCACCTCAAGCTGAAGCTGCTCATACAGCTTGCCAGTGCTCAGCTGAAAATATTAATGGGAGCTACTGACATGAGGGTAAATTAACCTGGGGGGGAAAAATGATCAGGCTAGTAATAAACCCACAGAAACAGTCTAAGCACTGAAAAGATGAACTTCAAGACTCAGCAGCTCAAAAACTGCACTTCCCCATGGCTTCTGGCAAATGAGATGGTTAAATAGTTAATAAATGTGCCAGGCTGTCAATCACATCCCTCTGTGCTTACCTCGGGGAAGTGGACAGATTGTTTAATTAGTGCTTCAAGGCCACAAAGGCCCTCAGGCTAGGGCAACATTTGAAAAGAGATGAAACTGGAATTCTTACTCCCTCCTCCAAGGCACACGGAAAACCCACGAGTATTACAGATGAAGGGAGGAGTTTACATCTGCATACAAACATGTAATGTTAGGAAAAAAAAAATCTTGTTTCTGTTTCTAAAACCACAAGAATTTGCTCCAAGCACACAGGTAAATAATTACTTGTTTAGCATTTTGCACTGGTGGATGATGTTGGACTGAAACAAGTTTTGAAGAGAAATATGTGAGTCTTCAAAGGTCTGCTGGCCAAATTTATTTTCAGCTGTTTACCTTTGTAGGCTATATTGTTTGTTGCTACTGAAATACAAACAATGTAGGCTTGTTACTGCCTAGAAAATAAATAGAAGGGCCAGCTGCTGCAGTATTAAGCCTGCATTTCTGACAGGTCAGCTAAGACTCAATGCTGAGAATGGGAAAAAAACAGTACATTCCAAAAACACTTTACTGTACCCATAGCTTTCTGAGCTCATTCACTTGTCTTCACACATTCATATGAGGTGAGGAAAAGACTGAATAAGCTGCACAAGCCTTTCAAGAGGTTGTGTGGAGGAAATGAGTTGTGAGAAAATAAATATGGCAAATGAAGCAGGCACAAATGTCTGGGTGGGAAGGACATACAGGGAGGGTTTGCATTGCTGGGGTCCTACTGGTGACTAGGCTGGGCAAAACCAGTGCTGGTTATGAATCACTGAAGATCTTGTGTAACCCAGCATGGATTTATCAGGACTTTGGACACAGTGGTAAGGAGGAGGAAGACAAAACAGAGGTGAGTAACACAGCTCGGTAAAAAGAATAAGCATCAACAGAACAGCTTGGTAAAGTTCTCTGCTGGACAGGCATCTTCCTCTGAGATGAAGCATCTGGCTGCATAGCTCGTTGTCGAAATGGTTCAGATATCTGTACTATTCTATTCTTTGGTTATTTTAATCAGACTCATCCCAACTATTTATCACATCAGAAGAGCTGCAAATCTCCATGTCAAGCGTTACAGTCTGATCTCAGTGCAGGTGTTCACTCTTGGATGCGTTTCTTCAGGGAAAAGATGTAAATGTTCAAGTGCTCACTCAGCTGCCTACCCTGAAGAGAAATTGCAGAGATTAGCAACCTGTTTTGTATGCGCTTCACAATTCACTGCCTCTCCTCTCCCAGTGGGAGGGGGGAGGACCCAGCCACAGTCCTCACATACTTGGGGATCTGTGACTACAGAGGGACCTGTAAGTATTCAAACAAGAGAACTGTTTTCCTTACATTCCTCTTGCAACACACTGCTGGGAAGTGAAATGGCTACAGACCAGATTCACAGGTGACATAAGCTGTGATGGAGCTGGGCCCCTCAGTGAATTGTGAATTTTGACCAGGTATTTCCATTCTGATCTCCACCAACAGGCCCATGTTGGATGCTCAGGTAAACTACTATGCCACCAATGTCTGCTGACAAAAGGCTGCTTTCAGAGAAAAATCCTTACATCCCAGTGGTGTGGCTTAAATAAAAGAATGCTGACCAGCTCCCTCTGAAATGAGACCTTTGCCATGCAAGATGTTTTATCTAAAAGCTAACACCATTACAGCAGTTGCTAAAGGATCGTTTGACAATTTAGAAAAGTGGACATCAACTAAGTAAAACTTAATTTAAGCAGTAGTTCAGATGACAGTGATAAGACAGATCTAGCAGACACAAAAATGTGCTGGCGAGATTGAATGAACTGGAAAACTATTCGTGTCACCAGCTTGAGAGATGCTAGCAGAGGGCCAAGAAAAAATTGGGACATCTATTTTGCCTGCAGATTCAAAGCAAAGTTGACCTTATTTTATTATTTCTATTTATGTCACTTTGCATTTTACCTTCCTATTTTTTCAGTCAAGTGACCTTAGGAAGAAGAAAGGCAAAAAAAGAGGGGCGGAATCATTCATGCCACATGGGTCGACTGCTACATAAAACCACTCCATAAATATTATAATTTTGATGTGTTTAAAGCCAAAACCAGTTGGCTACACTGGAATAATTCAAGCCACTGAAGTTGCTGCACATGCAAAAAGGCATTGCCTGCAATAAACTGATTTCTTTTTCTCAACTTTAGACTAAATAAAACAACACACAGGACTAAAAAAAATAAAAAAACAACCCCAACACAAAAAGATCCAGACTCCCAGGCAATGCCCCAACCAGAAACTGTTTCCAGAGCCCTCTGCTCACCACGCAGACCCCGTAGTGCACATGGGCAGCCGTGAGCAGGGCGGTGAACACGCCGAGAACCGCTTCTTCCATGCAGCCCAGCAGCCCGGAGATGGCCGCGTACACCACCAGCGCCAGCGGGAACAGGAACCAGTGGAACAGCTCCGGCCGGGTGCTGCTCATCTGGCAGACGATCACCTTGCACTGTCGGAGCAAAAGGGGCCAGGTGAGAAGTGCTGGGCCAGCTCCAAGGGTCTCAGGAAAAGTACTTCCATTTTCTCCGTGGGTTGCTTTGGGTGAGGGGGAAACAGGGCTACAGTTCAAAATGAGGCTTGTTTCTGGTGAGCTGCTGCTACAGGTTCACACCTCTCTGCCTCACTGGGTCTAGAGGACATTATTGCAATTTAAAATACACCATTTTTGGAGACCGTCTTGTGTGTGATACACTTGATAAGCAGAAGCACGTCCTCACAAAAGGGGAATTTGTTTGCCACCTTATGCTTTCACAGGGGATCATAAAGCTGCGATCCCAAATCAAATGTGCCACCACTTAATCAGCGGGAGAGACTGCTGGTATTTTAACCACGCAGCCTCACAGAAATATCTTCTGGTTCATTGTATAGAAGGGAGGGAAGACAATATATGACATTTTCACATCCTGGTTTTGCTTTTCTAGCACTCCTTTATGTACTAAAACACCAATTTCTTGGCTCCATCATGGCAGTGGGCTCCCTGGAGATGTGGCTGGGGGCCCAAAGAAAGGGATCCCACTCAGAATGGCAGAAAAAATTAATATATGGTGCATGGTTTAACTGAAGGCAATTAGCTTAATTCTACTGAGTTCTGGAACCATAATGAGACAAATTGACTTGAAATTCAGTATTTTAAAAGCACTTAAGCACACTGAAGTGTTTTGTCTGGTTTAGGCTTCTTAAGAAATGTGTCTCATATATAACATGCCCGTTACAAAAAAGAAGAGGAATTTAGTCACATCTGAAATATTTTATTGATTTAAGTTTCACTCAGAACTGAAATGTGGTTAAAAATAGATTTTATGTATCCTGAAAACAGCAGAAGAATGAAAAACTCATCCCCTGTGCAGTGCCTGAAATCTTATGACAGCAGCAGTAGGAGTCTGACCATAGGAAAGAAATACTAGCTTTACTGCCTTTGCTGTGGAAGCTGAAGAATGCAAAAATAAACCATGAAAAAATAATTAGCTTTGAATAGTGGAAGAAGTAAGTTTTTGTACCTAATGTTAATATTTTCACTTACATTCTCAGTATTGAATATGAATTTTTTTAATAACACTGGTTTTATGAGTCCTTTGGGAATCATTCTAGAGGGTATCAGAAACTGCTAAAGCAATCTATAAGCTATAATTTTTCTGACTACATAACTGAACCTGACCATAGGTTGGATTTCACATTGTTTTAAACCATTATTATACTTATATATTTGGGAGACCAAAGGCATGAGAAGTTCCAGGTCTGGCAGGTAGAGAACCATGGTCTGCAAGTCTGTGGTCTGCAGAACAGGTAATGGAAACCCAATGTGTCAGGCTATCATGGAGAAGAAAAGTATTGCCATGACAAGCCTTGCTGGAAGAAATGTGTCTAAGGGACCAGAAGAAGTGAAAGGAAATACAGGCTTGATTTTCAGTTTAGAATGTTACAAATTCCAACTAACACCTATACATTTTTAATGCTTGCTTTTGAAATGTTAAAATTTTCAGCTAACATGCATACATTTTTAATTCACATGAGCCTCCAACATTGCAATGTATTTTTTGGGAAAAGAAAAAACAAAGCTTGAAGAATATGTGTTGTACTCCGTGTCTGATAAACCGCAGCCTGTAAAGAAACTTCTGGTTTGCCTTATTATTTTTCTTCTGCAAGCATCCTGCCACAATCACTCTTGATTGGTTAAGATGTATGTGCAGAATGTGCCATCTGCCAAACTCTGAAAGCATTTTCCATACTGGCATAAAGCAATTGTATTTCTCATTTTGGAATCTTCCCTATTCTCTTAAGAAAAAGAGGTAGATTACGTAATGAATAATGAGTACAATAAAACTTACACATCTGAAAAGCAACTCGTTTTTGTGAGATTAAGTCCTTAAGATGGAACTGTTTGATTGGTGACCCTCAGAAATGTACATTTATAGGATACATCTAGCAAACATCACAATTATAACTTTTTCTCCATTCCTGAATTCAGATTTCTAAAGGGACTATGCTTTCTCTTTTAAAACCTCTCATTTTTGAAGATCTGTCTCATAGAGCAAGGCACCTCTAGGCCTTTCACTTTTTAAACTGGATGCAGCATTGCTCAGTGGCAAGATTTTAGATGGTGTTGGAGACTATTTTCCTAGGTTGACACTAGTCACTATCCTCTAGGGTATTTTTTGCTTAAATGCAAGAACACCTTTCTGCTTGGCTGCTCTCCTGGGTTCCCCCAGAGAAGGAAGCCCTGGGTTACCTGCAGGGCTCAGCACTACTGTCTAGCTGCCTGTGCTAGAACTGCACAGAGGTTTATGTTGTCTCTTGGGAATCAAAGGGGGAAACTGGTCACCATGATGTGGCACACAGCAATCTGTGAGCAGAGAGCCACCACGAGGCCTCTACAGCTCTTCACATCTTTCCCTAAAGCACGCTGTCAGTGGTATGACCTTTTTCTAAATGGTGAAGGGAAAATGTAGGGTCAGCTGAACTGCAGGGTATTGGAATGTATGTACCACATTAAGGGACACACGAGCAAGGGAAAGCTACAAGCCCTCCACTCTTGCTAGTAAATCTGTGCCAGTGATGACCTTTCTTTTACTTTGACAAGTCCCCAGTTCTGCCTGTATGTTGGGGAGTATCTGTTACATTTCTGGAAGTAAGGCATCCCTAGGGTTTTCATAAACCCTCAGAAAACAAACCAGAACCCTCATAAAAGCGTTACACTGTGGCAGAGGACGTATTTCAGTACTGTAAGAGTCTAGACACAGAGTTTGTGGTGTGCTTTTATGAGACAGAGGTAGAAGATCTGTGTGACTGCTGATTTTAGCTACATTTCCTGCTCACTTCTGCTCATTCACAGAGAAATAGAAAGCTATCTCTAAATAATACCATCACCTCAAATATACTCACAATAACATTGGAGAAAGCAACCCCAACCATCCATAAAAAGAGTCTGGGTTGCTTTGCTAATATGTTGCTTGGAGATAAAACCACCCAGACTGTAAGAAGAATGAACAGCAACAGAGGTGACACAAGAGGTAGCAGTCCTTCATAGAGAGAATCATTCTTCAGTGTTTTCTTTAAATGTGCTCTGAAAATAAATACAGTAATGTTGTAGATAAAGTAAATTTATACATTCTATTTCTACACAGTAACTTCAAATTCTAGAACAAACTCAGCCCCAAGAATTCATCTCGCAACCAGTGCAAATGTGCTAGATACCAGACATTTTTCAAGAAATTGTATTATACCCAAATAACATTTATTTCTGGGGTTAAATTATACTGATTTATTCACATAATTCCTGATCAGCTTCACTTGCTCACCACTGTCTGGCAATGGACCAGTAAACTCACACAGAGTGAGCTGCAGTATTCTCAAGTATGCAGACATGCTGTGAATTCAAAATACACGGCTTTAGAGGATGAAGCTTCTAACATGAGACGTAAAATTGTTTCAATCAACACACCCCACGTTTTCAGAAGCAGCAGTTAAGCACATGGCTGGCAAGTATTGCTGTTGTTTAGGTCTGGAGGTGATGCTGCTTGACGATCCTGTACATAAGGATTTAGGTGCTTAAGCCCAAGTACAGCCTAAAGGGGAAGCTTTTTGGCTAATTAGAGTACAGGAAAATTAATGATGCATTGTGTTTTCTAGGGTATTTTAAGCTGTTTTTTAAAGGCAGTAAATGATTGCATTTTCTGTCAGCTAGGGAAATGGTAACTCTGAGTTCACTACCGCTAAACCATCCCTTCATCCAGCTAGTTCAGAAGAGTGATTCTGTGTTTGGAATGTACTGGGAAATGTCCTGTTTAAAATCTTTGAACATATGTATTTATGGAAGCAGCTAGACAAAAATCCAAGAAATATCTTTCTCATGCCAAAAAGGAATAATCTACTCCTAAAATAACAACTGAGAACAGGCATCAGGATGAAGAAAGAGAGGAGATGATTGGAAAACTCAAATCCTTCATCACCAAAGAGCGTGTGTGTGCATCATTCCAGCAAACCTGACTGGTCGTTTAAAATTGTTGTGCTCTTCTCTTCAGAGGAACGATAAACCCAGGGGAAGGCTTGAGAGGAACTATGTCAAGGGATGACTTGAAAAGGAAAACACTAAACAAAAGTCCTGACAGGAAAGGAAGGAAACCAAACCCTCAATGTTCATTGGGGTGAAGGTTGCTGCTGCCAGGGGCTGACATGCACAAGGTGCTTCCCTCCTCCTCTCAGTCATGCCCCAACCAGATTTCCTCACACAGCTGGTTCCCAGCCCCCTGCCCCACAGCCCAGCCTTTCTGCAGGTCCTCAGCCTTTCCTGCCCCACATCTCCCAACTCTCCCACACTTCCTGCCCCAAACCCGGGGCTGTGCATGCTCTTGGTAACTACACTGAGTACCACCACACAAAAAGGGCTGTGTAGGAGAGATGACATATGGTCCATGGTCTTACAGTCTCTCCAAAATTTAAATGTTAATATTGGTTTCCACTAATTCCTGAAGACAGACAGTGACAGTCCCTCCTCCAGGACACTTAGGACCTGAGAGACCTGAAGTGACAGATGAGTGAAATGAACTAGCAAATACTAGTGGAAGGCAGGCAGCATTAATAAAAATAGGCCATTGGAGTATAAACTAACTGTGTATAAAATTCCTGGGTGCAGCAAGCCAGTTCTTAGATGTAATCACAGCTTGCCACCTGCCTAGCTTACATCTGATAGCAATTATCTGCAGACTTCATACAGAGGAGACTTTTACAGAAGGACCAGGAGGACAATTAAGCACTTCACAGAGTGCAGGATGGTCAGCTATGGAATTCCACCCAGCACAGGCAGAAGTTACAAATCACATTTGATTGCAAACAAAATGCAGTGATTTTTACTACAGGGCCTTTATCAGTGCAGGACTACTGTGAGACTGCCTGGAGAACAGCAAGTGAAAGGAAAAGGAGAGAGCTGTAAACGTGAAAAAGAAACCAGTCAGATTCTGAAAACTCACCAGAAAAACCTTTTACTACATGATCAGGACAGCATCTGGATGAAAGAAGCTAGGCTACTTCAAGCATTACATTTATTTGTAAATGAGGAAACCATTAAATATACAAAATTAGATAGGAGGTGATAGAACTCATTTAATGTAAATTAACTTACCTGTGAATGTTGTATAATGTTTGTGGAAATGATAGAAACAAACTGAAGCCTGGAAGAGAAAAACATTAATACGTAATTCAACACTGATGACCTCAGAGTTTTCTCATATGACAACAGACCCAGTGGGCTTTCTAAAAATGATTTCATATTCCTGTACTCATTACAGGATATGAACTGAGTTTGGGGCCTTAGGCAATAACAAAACTGTTCTCTTTTTTTATCAAAACCTAGCTGCTATAAATAGTTTCTGATACAGAATTTCCTGTGTAATGAGTGACAAGACCAGAATTTTTATAAAAATTCTGATGTAGCTAATAGATAGGATCAGTTATTTTTCATGCAGGCTTCTCTGCTGGACCCAGAAGAGCCCTACTTTTCATGAGCTGCTGTTATCTAGAAAAATATAAGTCTAGCACCAAAAGCCTTCCAGTGGAATATAGAAAGATAATGAACTTCAAGCTAGGCTGTTTACATTACTGGAGAAATAAGTTTATAGTTCAAAATATTAAGGGTCTACTAATGATCCGTTTTGATAATACAATAGCTTGAATTAATAAATTTTCATGACATATCCGTCATTTGAACAAGTGGGGGTTTTTTACTTCTTTTGTAACACAGCTGTGATGTTTCTGGAGCTCAGCTTTAACCCACAAAGCACAAGAGTTTCACCTTTGCTAACTCTGTGTCTCTGTGTACCGCTGCTGGTATTATCAGCACAGCTGCCAGCAGCCCCTGAGCTGCCTGAAGACCCAGCTGTACCCACTCCAACACCCACGTCCAAAATAGGCTGGTCCACCCAAGAGCCAAAGAAGACCTTCAGCAATGAGTGGAAGTTTGAGATTGAAACAGAAAACAAACAAACAAACAAACAAAAAAAACCCAAAACAACCGTATGAGTCAGCCCTAACTAGGTGAAAATATACATCACTTTTTTAAATTTACATCGTTCCCTGTAGAGCTCTTTGCTTTGTACTTTTCCCCCTCACTTTCTGTGTATTGAGGACTTTTCCCTGGTCAGTTTACTGCTTGGAGATTGCTCTGGGTAGCATATTTCTCCACGGCTTTTTTATTATAGGGCATGAGACTTGGGTGTGTTGCACTAAATTAATACATAATTCCTATTTTATTATGGGCAAGAAAAGCTCTCTGATGTGTTAGCCTTTCTGGTTTTGACCTAAAACATTTCATTTAAGAAGCACTCTGCTGCCTGTACAGAAAAGTAGAAAACTTTAATCTCATTATTAGCAACACAGGGGAGGAAAATGAGTAAAGAGATGATTCAGATGACTTTTTACTGAGGCTAACGTGACAGAGCAGTGTCTTGAGAAATGTCAGTGTTTACCCTTCAGTCCTCATCAAGGACATACCCAAGTGTTAATATTGCATCCTGGCCACAGTGGTAACTCAAGAGAAGGAAAACTAAACATGAAAGAATAGTTGAGATCAGGATTGTTGGAAAAGAGAAGTAAAAAGGGATGCAATAGATAATCTATCTCTCCAGTCTTTCTGGTTATCTGCTAAAGAGAAGGAAACAAAGAATTGGAAAAAAACATAAAAGCCAGCCTGTGAATAATTTCAGGTATTGCATTTTTTTCGTGTTTACTTTTTGGATTTGCTTTTTAAAACAATTTAGAGCTCTGCTTCTTAACCACGATAGACAGCTATTTGCTATCAAACAGCTGAAGGATGTGCAATTGAAGTAATATCCCAAATATTTTGTCAATATATTTCTAAAACTCTCGGGCTTAGTGCCTTCAGAGTGCTCTGTGTTTAATGTGCACTCCAGTTAGCTATGTTTTCTATTAGGCAGGGAGCGCTAGTTCAATAAAATCTTGAGTTACGTACAGCAGTTCCAACATCTGTATCACATTAGAGCAGACATGAGACAAAACACTGACTCTTGAGGTTAAATCTAAATTTCCTGCTGCAGTCCTGAAGTTTGATTTGTTAGGAGAAAAGCAACTGAGAGGAACAGAAATAGAGACTAGAACTAGAAATAGAATTCAAAGAGCAATGGTTGCCAACAATTTGTTATTTTTATGAAGTGCCATTTTAGTTAGAAATAACACACTGACCACAAACAGTCCCCCAGCTAGCAAAAAGCCACTTTCCAAACGGGGCAGTTCCACCAGTTACTCCCCTGTATTTTCACACGGCTTTGCTTTCAGCACAGCAAGAGAGCTGAGGATGCAGCAGGGAAAGCAAAGGGTGTTCCCCCGCTTCTTATGGAATTTTCAGAATTCCATCATTTCCTATAACATGTTGCTTTCCCATCTTTTTTTTAGTTAAAGAGGCCTGGCTTGGGGGCTGCTTTTGGTACTCATTAAGTCTGCTTCTTAATTGGCGTTAGGGATCCCTTTGTGCCCAGGAGCTAAACTGCTGCATCCGCATTGCTGCCATTCCCTGCTGCTCTGAGGAACAAAAGGTGCAGCCTGGAAAGCAAACCCACTGCTGGCTCTCTGGCACTCAGCCACCCAGGCACTGCCCAAGTGATGATCGTGGAGCTATTTTTTTGTTTTGTTTTTAATGTCCTAAAAGTAAATATTTTATTTTAAAAATCCATTTTCAATGCATTAGATGTTTTTAACACACATGGGAAAATAGAACTCCTCAAGCATTCTTAGAAGTAATACACTGCTCTTCCAGGATTTTCCTATTCTTCAGCTGATTCAAAATCTGAGACCCAACAGTAAGAACACAGACCTATATTAAAGTCAGAAATAGCAAAGCACAGATGGGTGGCACAGATACACAGGGAATTCTTGTGTAGGCTGAAAGTATCAAGCCCAAATCCTCGGATTTAAGTACAATCCTATTGTCAGTCCTCTGTGTTGCACAATGTAGACTCCCTTTTCAGAGAAATAAACATTTTTAAAGCTCTTTATTGGGAATTATTTTGTCCATATTAAAAAATGCCAAATATAAGCGTAAACAAACAAACAAATCCCAATACATTTAGAAATTCAGGATTAAAGACATATCACAAGAGAAGAAATGAAAGCATTATTTTGTTTTCCAAATATGTATATGTATAAAAGCACACAGATACATACACAGACATGCATATAAATATGTGTGCATATATATATATATACACACATATATATACATTTATATACATTTATATACATGTATATAGAAGAGATCAAAAGGTAATTCCCATCAATCTTAAGCTCAACATTAGATTTCATTTAGTGTTGTCAAATTCAATTCCAAACCAATAAGATGTTGTGTGATACAGCCAAATAAACAAACAATAATTTTAAAAAGCTAGCACACGATGGATGCCATGGTACTTCGTCACCTATGTTATTTGGACTAACAGTAATATATTTTAATTATGTGAGGGCATTTTAAATGCTCATGTAAGTAAATTTAAAGACTATAGAAGACCTGCAAGCAGACAGGTTGTTTCCATGACACGCTGCAATTACTGTGGGTGTTGTACCTGATTCAATTCAGGCATTTCTGCAAAATACAGACTTGGTCATTGTAGAGAAAGAGAGGGTATGGCCAGAAACAAACTGCTGACACTACTGTCAGTCCCAGAAAATGCAATTTCAGTACCAAACAGCTCCATGCCGGCATTCAGACAAAGCAAACAGCCTGATGCAGGTAGTTTCTGAAAACACAAAACCTCACAGACTGTAAACACTGCTAAACAAAGCAACTCCAAGACACCTAAACTGCTAAACAAGTTATAGTGCTTCAAAGGAAGGACAACCTTCTCTGCTTATCTTCTCCCTATCTGCTTATCTTTGCTACTGTAAACCCACTTTGTCATAAGTTCCTGACAAATGAATCACCCTTAAACTGCCCTGAAAGAAGCACTGAAATTGTATTTGTTAAGAACTAGCTTTCCTGATAGCTAAAAATTCAAAAATTCAAAAATGAGACAGTGCAATAGAGGGGTGTAATTTTAGGTGAACACTGCATTGGAAATTGTGTGAATTTGTTCAGGAAAGTACCACGCCCCTAAAAAGAATACTCCCCAGATCTTTCATTCCATTTGGGCAGCAGGGAAGAGATCTGTGCAGACCTTCTGGGCATATCACAGAAGCTGACCAAGTCTCTAACAGTAGGTGATTGTATTTGCATTTCAGCTTACAAATAAAATACTGTCACTATCCTCTCTCATTCTTCAATTGCCCACACCTCTGTATGGCCTTCTTCAGTACACTGCTTGGCCTTTCCATCTCTAGATTAATCATGCATCATAGTCAGTCTTTGCAATAAAGAAATGGGATGTTATCATTTACCTTTCTTAGCCAACAGACAAGAAAAATTAGATTCAAAATATCCAGGCCTCAATATTAGCTTGAAAAAATATTTAAATGCTTTTCCCATTGTGTTTTTTCCAAATTCCTTGCACATTAGAACAGCTAGACACATGAAAATAACTTAACACACTGAATGTTTAACGTGCTGACCAGTGCCTGGAAGCAAGCTTCATCAAAAGGTGAACATTTTAGAAGCACTTGTTACTGGAACAGAAGCTTTTTATAGAATAGTGTGACCTTCTCAGGCATGTCTTGAGCAGACAACTCTTTTAATTGTGCAAACCACATAACTGCATTTTGAGCTGTCCACTAAAAAAACATTTTATTTTATTAGTGTGTAAAATGGCAAACTTAAAACCACTTAGTAGCTGTGGGGGAGGAAACCTTAGAAAACAAATGTATGATATATGGACTTAATTGAGTCTGTAAAGGCTGAATACATTAGGGTGAAAAATACACCCAAAATCCACGCTATGAAATGATTTTACAGAGATTACAGAAACATAAGGTAAACATAAACACTGTCTTCATGCACAAAGTTGATGTAGGTTTTGAATGTTTAGCATCTAAGACATTTCTTGAGTATAAAGATTGTAGAGTTATGCATTTATCATGCTTCTTAAAAACAGATGTGTTTATCACATTGTTGATTTTATACCTTATTTTCAGTGTCTAAGGAAGTACACACAGCATTTATCTTGAACTGAGCTGTAAGATAACAATTAGCATTCAGAGGGATTTAGTACAGACTGAAGAATCAGTTTATGGATGTAGCTGCTTCTTTGATGTAGTTCTGTTCACACATCACTGTTTGTGGGCACAGCAAGAACTGAACACCAGAGAAACAGTGCCTCTACTGGAAAAGCCAAGGCTGGCTTCCAGAAGGACTCTGCTAGCCAAGCTCCCTTGTTTGACCTTCTCCTGGGGCTCCCAGAGCCCCTGCAATGACTCCTCACATCTTAACACCACCAAACTCATTCCCACCTGTAATCAGCATCCTGTCACACTGCTCTGCCTCCAGCCTTGAAGGCTCTGCTTTTCTGGGTTATTGTTCTGACTGGTTCAGATGAGTTACTCCAAACATGAACTCAGTGGCTTCTTAAAAATATATCTCAAGTGACAGGTGAGTATTTCACACCCTTTACTTTAACAGAGCCTCGTGCAATCTGTCACAACAATGCTTTAATAAATGTTAAATTGGTGACAGACACGTAGAAGCCAACTCATGTTAACCACACTTCTCCAACAGGACGGGTCAAAGCCTGTCGGAGCAATAACAGTTTGAAAACAGAGAACTTAACGTTTAATCATTCAGCAAGTCATCACTAGGGGAGAACCATCAGCCACTTCACAATGGGAACTATAGGAAATCACTACAGAATGATTTATCATTCTGTAGGGGGCAGAAACAACTCATAATTTGACCGTGGCCTCCTAAACAGTTTCTGACACGGAAAAAGGAGCAGGCTGCTGTATGAACACCCATGGCAAGGACTTGTGTGTCCTCCTTTGATACACAGGATGCAGCACAGTGTAACTACAAGGCACTCACTGTTTTAGGGGAGTAACTGTGCTTTCCCACTATGATGGAATTCAAATCATTGGCATGTTTTAAATGTTACCTCATCGTTAGTTTTTTGCTGCTATTGTCCACTCATTTATGTTTTCATTCCTCATTTTATGTACTTAAGTAGCTCAGGGAAGAGTGACCCTCAAGGAAAACACTCATAGAAGTCAGCATAGAACCCAAACCCATGCACATCATAGGAAAACCTTCTGAATGCTTTGGCCCCAAAAACCAAGTTCAAGTTTAAGATCTCTGACAGATGTTAATACTCAACTCACATTTCATGTGCAAACCTGAACTTTGAAAACTTGTTTCAATTTTGCCACAGGCTTCAGTAGTCAGATCTGGGCACTGTTGACCACACATAGTGGACTCAAACATGACACCATATCTGGATTACAGAATAGTCTGCCCCATGTGCCACACACTAATGAAGTATAACATACCCACTCCATGCTTAAGTGATCCTTTCCCCACAAAGTCTATTCTTGTGGTTGCAATTAATACTGAGAAGTAGCAGGAAACTGTGTATCCAGGCATCATTTTTCCAACTTGTCTTCCTAAGGAGCAAAGCTGATGTGCTAACTCTGCTTGTTTGTGTACATCCCACAACAGCTTCCAAGCCCTCAGTCAATTCTGAACAAATAATATACCAAAAGAAATTTCCAGTAAGATGCATGTCTCCCGTGAGGAAAGGATTGTAGCCTGAACTCAAATTTTATTAGACATTATAAAATCTTCATAGAGAGCAAGTATGAAGGTCCCAAACATGGGAAATGCTTCATGCAGAGCATGCACCTACAGGTCATTTAATAGCAACATGAGACAGAAACCATCATCAATTAGTAATGCTGCTCCCTGAACTACAGATGCCTACCTGTCAGTGAAAATCCTCTTACAAATTCTACAGCATCATTTGTGGTACTAAAATTTATGTGCAGAACTGACTGCTTTAAAATGCTTATTGTAAATATTTTATATTGCTCTCAACCTGATAGCACAGTGACAGGGAATGTTGGGCACTTGGGATGCCCTGGAGGGGTAAAAATAAATGATAGCTTACACCTCAGTGCTGCCCTTTGAAGGGACCCTAGTTAGCCAGATAATGCTAGGGGACAATTGTAGTTAAATCCCAAGAGAGCTTTTGGAGTGTCATCCACGGGAGCCCTGATGAGTGCAGAAGTAATTAGTTCCAGATGAGCACACAGGCACATAACTTTAAAAGGGTCTGTCTGCTCCCCTGCTGGGAAAGAAAAGGCATTTCTGCCTAGCAGCCAGGTCAACATGCCCTGGAAATAGGAGAAGGACCTTCCTCATTGATTCAGGGTTCAGCTAGGTGTGTATTTTGGAGCTGAAGGATGGAATTGCATTCACTGCCAGTGAAAATTACGGGATCATGTTTGCTGGGTAGCTGACAAATTCCCATAAAATACTGTGCTGAAGTTTCTCTGTTTCACAGGGTAGTCCTCTGAGGTCACTGCTCAGCCGCTCAAGACTTGGCTTTCCTGCAGGTGTTCAGTGTGCCAGACAGTTCCCAGGAACATACATAAAGCTCTCTTTCCTAAAAGATCTAATCTAAACACCAGTATCGCTGCACTTTCATGTATATCTCTGTGTGTTCTGGCACCTGATAAAAGCTCCATTATTTTCAATGAGTGAGTGTCACCTGGTGATACCACAGCTTCCTCTGAAGAGGTGCTCTCACAGAGTTCATCCTTAGGTTATACATGGGGTATTTTTTTTTTCTCAGAAAACTCCAGGAAAGACATCTGAAAAACACTCTTGTGCATCTTGTCTGGATTTCTTCCCACCACAGAAGGTACGAGCTAAAGCCCAGCTGCTCTTGGAGAAGTGACGGCTCAGCAGCTGAACTCCTGTTGTGTACAGAACAGTAAATGCCAAGTATTGATGGAGCAGCTACAGGTTTGTTGCTAAAAGGACCACTAGTGACTACTAAATGCCATCAGATGGTTAAGCACAGCCATTTGTGGTTTAATTGCTCCTCTCAGGATCCTGGGAAACTAGCTTGTAAAAAGCATCAGAGGCCCACTTTGTTTTTAACTAGCCACAAAGGCATTTAACTGAGCAAGCCAGAGTGGGCTCTCAGATACAAATGGTTCTGGCTGAGCAAGACACACTTGCTGCAGTCTCTCTAAGGGAGAGAATAATTGAATCTTCCTGGCCCTTGGTGTAGGTTAGACAGGTGCTTTTTCTGCAGTCACACTGGGGTCCTGCAATTTACCACAAGCTTCTAAAAACTTAACATATCCCTAGTCACTGCACACAGCTAGCCAATGATAACCACCTTACTGCTGAGCTGAGATGCAAATGTGAAATGGCAGTGCCTTCTGGACCAGCATCACCCTTAGTGGAAGGATTCTACTATTTTTATATTTAAATTTAGTGTCTGTTTCTAAGAGATTTACTAGGCACTATGATGATTCTGTAATATAGAGTTGACCAAGACTATTATTTTGCATGCTTTATACCCATATTTAACTTCAACTAAGTTGAAAAAGTTGTCATTGTGGATAGTGTGCTAGAGACAAGGTTTTTGGAGAAACCTTTTGGCTCCTATTTAAGTCTAGTCTGCTTGGGACAATGATGGAAGAGATACTCTTCTGTGCTCACAAATCCATTCATACAAGCATACCACAGAAGACAGAAGCAGTACTTCTTTCTAGTGTTAATGGAACAGTCCATCATGCCTTGCTTTGCAGCTGGTTCTGGCAGAGTAGGAAACAGAGTGCTCACGCCTGCTGATCTGATAATGCTGAAATGCTCCCCTTCCACAAACACTCCTACTATGTCGAACAGTTTGAATTAAACCTTCATCCATGGCCTCCCAAGTGCAAGGGAAGCCATCAGAGTACTCCCTGGATGGGCTGTCATGTGTCTTAGTGACAGGAACCAAGCACTGATGTGTCTAGCACAGAATGAGTATATTCAGTGGGCTGGCCCCTGCTAGCAACTAACACTGCCCTAACCTGCCCATTCTGGGTGAGATACCATCCATCTCCCCTGGGCTTCCACTGCTGCTTCAAGAGCACAAATCATTCCCTGTCTACAGCTACACCTCTGTCAAAGGCAAATAATTCACTGACTATTGAAATGGCAACCAGTCTTTTTCCCCTTCCTTTCTCTTTTCCTCAGAGTGCCTGAATCAGGTCTGACTAGAGAAAGACTGTATAATCTCAGTCACCCACTGTTGGTTTTATACCCTGGGTAAAGCACAAAACCATGTCCTTGCACACACAGCTCATTAGAAAGCACAGCCTGAACACAGGGTCCTTTCTAATCTAGGAATTCTGGGAAGCAGTGCTGGGGCAGGAGGTGGTGCCTGCTGACAGCCTTGCCATAGGGAGAGGGTGGTGAGAGCACACATCAGTGAAAAATGCTCCTATCGAGATGACATGGGGTAAGTTCCTATAACCAAGTCCTCCCTTTGGCTCAAGGGCAGAAGATGTTTCTTGGAATGCAAGCCTAGAGTGGCTGTGTCAAACACAAACATATTTTGGTGTCCTCACCACTTTTATGGTCATATAAAAATCTCCAAAATGAGTATGCTAATTTCTTCACCTCTCAAGCAACACATTAAAGCCATTTTGCACACACAGATTTTCACCTAAGACTTCTATATTTTTAACTCATTAAAATGTAACTGCTCTTGTTCTCAGTCTCAATATAGAAGTCAAAATAAATTCAGTGCTCATTTCAGACTACACTGACAGAATCCAGTAATGACCAAATAGGCTATTGCTGTGTATGAAAAATAAATCTCTTCTGTTAGCAAAAGAATTCTAAATAAGAGCTTAGAAACCTCCTGGCTTTTATTCATATTTACATTTGTGCATCTAAGGTTATTTAAATAATGTCTTCATTCCCTCTGTTCATAATGTTTTGGAACTAAAATGTAGTGTGCTCCAGGCCAAAACATTAAACTCAGAGTATACATAAATGTAAGTGACATTTTACCTGAGTGACATGAGGAGTTCCTGAGACTTTGGGAGCCCAGCCAGCCAGCACACTGCACTGAACTGCACATGCAGATAAGGAGTATTTTCTGTATTATTTGTGTGCAGCATATAGTAGTTCAGTGAGGAAAAAATTTTCAAAAATTACCTACTTTTTTAAGAGCTTTCCAGTATTAACCCTTTTTATCATCTCTATTCATGTATTTTTGGACCAGCCAACACTTACAAAAGTAAAACTAAAAAAAAGAGGGAAGTATAAAAAAATATAAAATCATAATAATTAAAAAGCAGTACACTTTTGCATATATGTGAACACTTACCTATAAGCAGGATAACTAATACATCTGTAATATAATAACCAAACAGCAAAGGCTTCTGCCAGACCTCCACACCAACAGTACCAGTGAGCAGATATGCTGCTATTAACACCTACAGAAAAAAATAAATTATTTTCAGTCATTTACATCTAAAGGTAGAGAATTTCACTTACCATCTTAATACATATGCAAAAATAAAAAACATAAAAATCTGTTAGTCACCTCCTGTCCCTACTTTACCTTCTTCTGCCCTGGCAAAACAATTACTTCAAAGCAGTGAAGCAATTTGCAGGGTTACCAACAGAATTATTTAAAATGTATGAAATATGGTAAGCAAGCAATTTCCCTGGTAATGTGTGCATCTGCTTGTATGTGGTAAGTATTACTGACTTACCTTTTCAAAATACCTAAATCCACTGTTAATGCCAGGTCTCCCCACTGCCCATGCACTTCCCTGTTTTTGGATACAGACTTCAGAATTAGCAATGTGGTTATTTTTGCAGCTCTGCCCCTTGAACTGATCAAATCAGAATAACCGGGGGGGGCTGGGGAAAGAAAAACCCTAAGCTCACCGGAAATAATTATAAAAAATAATAAAAACATTCAATGGAATGTGAAGAAATAAAAATAATGGGAAGGAGGTGAAATCTTGACATCTTCCCTGATTTTTAATTTGTAAAGAAATCACGTAGATGTCATTAGGAGTGAAAGGAGACATACACAAGGCTCAGGAGCAGCCAGCCAGAGGGGCTGCTGTCCTTCTCTTCCTCTAGCCTGCCTTGCTCTCAGCTGTTCAGTTTTGCCATATGACCCATAAGGGGCTGTATGTTTCATGCTACACTAGCTCTAAATTAAAACTACAATGTTCATTACAGTGCCATTTAGAAAATTGCATATTCCTCTATTTATTCCCAAGTAGCTTTCAGTAACCTTTATATTTCCCACCCAATGCAGCTTCTTACTCTGGGATGAAGAATGGTTTCCAGCTTTACTTGTGTTACAGATTTTACTATTTGTTACTTAGGTTTTTTAATACTCATTTTTTCTATGTTATGTGTTTCCTCCATTTGAGCTTCAACAAGCACATTTCTAGTCTTCTATTAAATTTTAACTCAAAGATACACTGAAAACCTCTTTGCTAATTAACAGGCGTTTTAAGATCACTGATTAAGAGCAGAATGCTAGTGTCACTTAAACTTCTATTACACATAGATAATATTACATTTGATTTCACTTACTTCTCTGTATCTGAAATCAAGATTCCTGCCCTGTCAGTATGAAGATCTTTAAGAGGTTTTGCTTGGATTTTGCATTGTGGAGCTGGATGTTTGAATTACCTCTGCAAGAACAAGCAGCACAACAGATCTGCAGCAAGGAAAAGCAGGCACTAGTGAGTGCCATTATGTCTTGGGCCACTGAAGACAGTCAAATTTTGGTCTAAGTGAAGGACATGTTTAATGGATTTTGCAATCCACTGCATCAGAGGTAACATTTGGCTTCCTGAAAAAATTTTATTATATTACCCACAAGACATGACGGATGGAATCCCGACCCCATCAAAGTTAATGGCAGAACTCCAACTGGCTTTGATGGAGCCTGAATTTACCCTCACACGTTGAATCCTGAACAGACTTTTTTGGCAAGTGATAAAAGAGGAATTCCAGTATTAACCATTATTACAGTCAGTACTTTTGGCAGGGCAGTCATGAGCATCACTGTCAGATGTCAGTGTGTGTCCAGGAACAGGAGTGTGGATGCAATGAGCTCTCACAGGGAATGCCCTGCCCTGGGATTTGGTGATGCAAGACTCCCAGACTGAGATTGCCTCTTAACAGATGCAGCATATGGAAAAAAAAAACCACTCCTTGGGTTCAAAATTTTGGTATGTTGTTTTTTAAGGACTCATCACTTTTACTACAGACTTACTTTAGACTAAAGAGGTCTCCTGCTTGAGAAAGCAGACCTCCCTTAGAAAGCTGGAAGGATGAGAAAATGGCTGTGTCCCTTGATCTAAGCTATAATAGCAAAAAATTAAAGATTGTCAAAATTATTAGCAAAGCCTAAGCCTGTTATAAACTGTTTTAAAGGCACTACTGGTGAAAAACAAAAAAAGAGTAAAAGAGTGTTCCTAAGTGCAACTGAATAATTATACTTAAGATAGCCAAGTTTTTTGCTTATCTCTCTACCATCAACCAGCTTTAGTACTTTTCAGATATAAATGTAGTCTTTAGCAAGTAAAAATAATTGCAGCCTTTTGTAAAATGAGAAGTCCAAATTAAATAACTGTATTTGGTTTGTGTGGCCAGTTTTTGGTAGCAGGGGGGCTACAAGGGTGGCTTCTGTGAGATGCTGCTAGAAGTTTTTCCCATTTCCAGCAGAGCCAACGCCAGACCTGCCACTGGCCAAGGCTGTGCCAACCAGAAATGGTGACAATGCCTCTGGGATAACATATTCCAAAAGGAAAAAAAGCATCTATTATTGTGCAGTTGTAATTGCTGCCAGAGAAGAAAGGAGTGAGAATATGGGAGAGGAACAGCCCTGCACACAAGGTAAGTGAAGAAGGAGGGACAGGAGGTGCTTCAGGCACTGGAGCTGAGGTTCCCCTACATAGTGCAGCCCATGGTGATGCAGCTGTGCCCCTGCAGCCTGTGGACATCCAGGGGAATGCAGAGATCCAGCTGTAAGCCCCCACACCAGAGCAGCTGCATGCTTGAGAGGAAGCTGTGAACCTGGGGGAGCCCCATGCTGGCTCAGGCTCCTGGCAGGGATGTGCAGACCTGTGGAGAGAGAAGCCCATGCTGGAGCAGCTTTCCTGGCAGGACTTGTGGGGGACCCACACGGGAGCAGGCTGCACCCAAATGACTGCACCCCATGGAAAGGTACCCATGGTACAGTTCATGAAGAACTGTAGCCCATGGGATGGACTCACACTGGAAAAGTTTACAAAGAACCGTCTCCCATGGGAGGAACCCCACTCTGGAGCAGGGGGAGGACTCCTCTCCCTGAGCAGCAGCAGCAGAAAGAACTTCTAATGAACTGGCCATTCTGTCTCCCTGTGCCAGTGGGGCAGTGGAAGTAGAACCCAGGAAGAAGTGTTTTGAAGATTTGTCTTAGCCCAGGGATATTAATTGAATTTCTTATGAATCAAAATCAAAGTAGAGAAATGAGAACTGAACCTCTTTTGCTCAAGATAGTAATTCATGAGTGATCTCTCCCTGTCCTTCTGTCAACTCATGAGACTTTCATTATATTTTCTCTCCCCTCCTCAGATTGATATCACTCCCCCTGCAGAGGGGAGTGATAGAGCAGCTTTGGTGGGTGCCTGGCATCCACCCACCACAATAACACAAGTGAGAACTGTATAGCAAGGTAATGTAGATAGATAAAGTCTTGGATTCCAACTCCTGGCAGCATCTGACCAGGAATATTTTTGACTTTCCAAGACCTTCCCTATGAGGATGAGGAATACTTATGCTGAGAAAAATGTGGAAACACAAGGTGTTAATTTATAGGCTCTGTGATATAGCTGACAGCAAGACAGCTGGATTCTGAGCAGGGGCCCCCTATCTTGCCACAATTTTGTAAATAACAGCAACACAGACACGCTTGTTCCTGTGTAAAATCAGAATAATGCTTTGATGTTGCATTTGGAAAATTCTATAAACATAAAACAGTATAACCCCTCAAAGTCTTCTACCTTTTAGCCTTTTACCTATTCTCTAAAATACTTGGTATTTTTAAATCACCATCTCTTTCATGTCTTTTCACTATTTCAGGTATAAGTTTTGTGACCACAGTTTTAGATTGTGTGTGTACATACCTTGTTTTTCTTACCATTGATTTCTGTTTTACACACAGGCACATTTAGTATGCTGTGTGATATTCTACATGATGGAAAAAAAATCAAATATTTTGTCATCTTTTAAAAAAACATGGATATGCTTTAAATTCTTTATGATTCCATAAAAACCTGACATTAATTTTACTGTAGTATTCAATTTCACTAGCACATTGTTATAGTATTAATTGCTTATGTGTTGAAATATTTTCCATTAACACAATGCTCAAAATAAACATTTTGACAGAAAGCAAAGTCATTTAAAATACAAGGCTACTTCATTCTTCTGTTAATAAATGTGACACTTGTCTAAAAGAGTAAGAATTATTTTCTACAAGCTATTTCAATATGAGTTAGGTTTAATGTATGTGATATTTTTCTATTTTTTTCTCAGGTTTTTTTTCTTTCAATAAATAGTTGGAAGTTGAAAATCTTTGACTCTGAAAAGTTTTACCTAAAAAGATCACTTTGTATTTAGACATTATAGACAAATTGTTAAAGGCATGTGGAAGATTAATTAATCAAGAAAGGTTTGTGGGGAATCATAATCAAGTTGTTAAGAATGAAGCAGTCTGCTGCAGAAAAAGCCTGTGCACAGCAGGTTCTTCTGTTCAGATTTCACATGGATACACCATGGGGCTTCTCTCAAATAACTGGATATTGAGATCAGTTTCCAGCCATGTCCGGAGGCAGCTTGAAGCAGACACCATGGTCTGGCCAGCACTGCTTCCTCTCTGCTATCACTTCTCTTACTTCAACAATTCCATTGTGCTCCAGCTTTGCAACTAAGTAATCATATTTTTTCTTCACAAGAAAGGCTATGCTTTCCACAAACACTTCAGATTAGAAAAGCTCTGAAAGTGAACATCCTTTCAACTGAAATTAAATTGTGAATCCTGATAATGTGGCCAAAAGAACAACACATTTGCATCTTTATTTTGCTTTTAAATAGAAAAGGGGTTTTGCCCACAGAGGAGGTAGAAATTTTTTCAAGATGCCATGTGCATTTGCATTGTTTGGGATTTCTCTGCCAGCTCCTGAAACACTGGCTGCCACAGTACAACCCTGGAAAAGGTCATATGGAGCATATTTCAGCATGGGTTTTGTAAATAAGCTTGTCAAAAGAAAACCTGGTGTATGGCACCCACGAAAGAAACCTTTCCCAGGTTTGACTGAAAGGAAGGAGAAAAGGAAGTTCTCTAATGTTTCAGTTGCTAGGAGCATCGTGTATTTCCACTTATTCAGAGTTCCAAGGCAGGCAGAGGGTTCTCCCAGAGGCTCTAGGTGGTACAAAGCCATCAGGCAGAAGCAGCTGGGAAAGCATGTTACACTGAAACCCTGGGGCTCATGGTCCAAGCACCCATCCCTTCAGGCACAAGACTCTCTAATATGTGAGATTTCTGGTCATCCTCTCCCTGCAGTGCAAGGGCTGGGTCAGAGAGAGCTGCCTGTTGCCTTTGGGATTTGCTGCTTGTGCTTCTTCTGAGCTCACCCCTCTCAGCTGGGGAGAGGAAGGAGAGTGGAATTGTCTGGGTCACCAGCTCTCACACAGCTCTTCACTTTTAAAGTTTTAATTAAGAATATAAAGGGATCTCCTGTTACACTTAAGGCAGCACCAGTGGGGCAGAGGTATCATTACATCATATTAAGGAAAAATTAGTACTTTGTTCCCCTGCTATGAACTCAGCTGCAGCAGCTTATGAAAAGCAACAGCAGCATTAGGCGAGTATCTCATTAGGGTAATATTAAACTCTTCAGAAAGCAAACAATTGTTTTTTTAAATAAAATAAGATGATGTCTGTGAAAATCAACATATGGCAAGAAGCCAGAAATTTTAATTTCTCAGGAAAGCTTTGTCTTTTATTTTTTTCTCCAAGAAACTTAATTTGCAGATATTAGCTTTCTTTGGTTGGTCTTGTGACAAAAATAAAAGTCTTCGTTTTTACAAGATGAATGCATGGGAATTTCTCACAGATCATAGCAGAGGTTTATTTTTTAGCCTTTTCTTCAAACTTTTGAGGTTCCCAATAGGTGCTACTTAAAAGTGTCTAGATGCTGTGGTACTGAAGCTCCTCTCCCTGCACCTTTCCCTGCTACTCAGGCTTCAGCACAGGATAGATCCTTGTGCAAGAGAGAGGAGGAATAGCTTTCCCTGCTGCATTTGCTGCCACCTTGATTCTGGATCCACAAATGTTACAATCCTCTGACCAAGCATCTCTCAGACACATTACAGCCATTTTTCAAGTTTACAAACCACAGCTTCCTGCAAATGATTGTCTGCTGTAATCAAAGCTAATTGGAGTGCCAATTACAGCCCAGCTAGCATAATTGGGTTCCCAGTTCTGATGAGTCATCAAGTCACAGAAAAACGTGATGTGCATAAGTCCCACAGATTTCTCTGTCTACAACAAGGTATTTTTTCATGAGGAACAGCAGCTCTTTCTCTGCCACAGCTAAGGCAGAGCCCATGGGCAGGCTGTGTTCATGTACAGCAGAGCTGACTCAGCAGCAGTGTCCAGGGAGCCACATGCCACTTAAGTGCTCATTAAGGTCATCAGTCCTTTATTTGCATGCTGACAGGAATTACTATTTTTCTTGAGTTCTGGGGTGATAACAAAACCCAAAGTTCCTGGGTACTAACAAGTTTAAAAGTAAAAGCAGGGGACTAGAGCACCTGAGTGCCTGACATGCCAGTGCAACAGCATCAAGTTGTAGGTGAAATTACTGAAGACAGGACAGAGAAGCACATTTCTGCAGCACAATCCAGCAAGGAATGCCATGGAGGAAATACTGACCTAAACACTGTGAATCAGTCTGGAAGCAGATAGTGAGTGATTTCACACTCTGCCTCTAAATGTGAATACCTGGCAGAAAAGCAATGGGGGGGAAAAAAAACAGGAAGGGGAACATAACCCTTCTTACTCATATTCAGCCATTTGCTATTGTCCCCAGTATCCTCAAAGTTACTGGAGATAAAAAGCTGTCTTTAATACTGCACATATCATATAAATTTGCTGAATGGGTTTACAAAACAAGAACAAATTTTTAGGGGAATTAAGATCTTTTACTAGACTACTCAGTAGAACTGGTAAAAAATGTATTATGTACTTTCTGGTTTACATGTGATGTGTTTTGGACTAATGGAAAAATACCACCTTGAGCTACAAATCCTGCCTTTTCTTTGTTCATAGGCAATCACAACTACAACAGCTATTTTTTTACAGATGGGAAAACTTACATACAGAGATTTCAGTAGTACAGTCTTCTACCACTCCTGATGACTGTGCCAAATAGCATAAAAAAATCTTCACATTTACAAGCTTATCACTTTGACTGTAACCAAGTCATCAGAGAAGGTACTAAAAAGCAAGTGAGTAGGTCAGCAGTTCAGCATCAGAAGAGAACAGGAAATAGCACTTGTTAGCACCTTGCATCTCAGTTAATCAAAGCGGTTTACAAACTTTACTGATATTCAGCCTCACCACAAATCTGTCAGGCTGGGAAATATTACTACCATTATTTCCCAGATGAGAAAACAGGGCCACAGGCACAGGTCACTAACAGGCACGGACAGAGTTAACAGTACTGCTCTGCTAGTTGATACCCATTACCAGATTTAACCACTAATACAGTTTGGATGCTGTAGTGATCCAGCAGAGCTTTCTGAACGTTCACATGTACAGTGGTCATCTGAGAAACAAGGGAAATAGGCTTGAACATAGCTATTCCTCTCCTGCTGGAAGAACTTCACGGAGAAACCTTACATAGACATGGATGAAACTCGCAGACCAGCTGGCTGCCTAATGTCTTAGTCCTGAGCCAACTTCTTTTCCCAAAACCTATTTTCTAGGGGACAACACAGATGCACCACAGCTGGACCACCATCTCTGAGTTGTTCTCAAACCACTGGATTCTGATTATGTTTACAGCTCTACATCTGCAGGCATTAATTCAAATACTGTATTTTCATTAAAACATATATTTGAGTATTTGTCAAACTTCTTTTCAATTATTTGGCTGTACCTTTCATCTCATGCCTGTAACAGGAAGTTCAGAGGACTGACTGTGCTCTTCAGGCTGCAAGACCTTGGCTATCTGAGACACAGATAAGCCAGCCCACAGAAATCCCAGTGCTGGGCCATTGGAAGTGCACTGAGCTTGCTAATACTGCTACTCATCTCTGCACTGCGGACACCTTTCACTGTGGTGCCCTGGGAATGTTTTCTGAAGAGGTCCACCTTAAGGCAGGGCTGTAATCCAGACAAGAACTCAGCAGGTGCTGACTGTGGGCTGATAAGTGATTCATATTACTGAATGTCTATGACTTTTTGACATCCATGATGACTGACCTTTTTTCCAAAGGTAGACCTCACTTGACAACGGTTACTGCTCTCTGCATAGATACAATACTATTTCCATTACCACATTTATTGTAAAATGGAGAAGGTCTGGGAGTGTATAACTGTGTAATTACTGTTAATAGATACTACTTGGACTAATTCACATCGTGCCTCACCACCTGGTATTGGGGGGAAAATTGCTTGTGGCTTCAGACAGCATCGTAATTTTTGTTAGTACCACAAATCAAATGCAGTTAAATGACATTCTCATGGGCACTGTCTGGCTTCTAGGCTTGCTGCAAGCCTTTTTTCTCCTCCACAGCAATGAATCTCTGATGCTGACAATTTGCTCAAGAGCAGCACTTTATTGCAAATGCAGAAAATATTTCTGAATTACTTCTAGGGTTTTACAATTTCACATATTTCAATATCTCAGCCAAATAAATTTGCCTTGAACTCTATTTTTCTACTGCTTTTAATACTATGAAAACAATTACATAGTTAAATAACCAAAACCAAAACAGGGATGATAAATACTTACCACTTGGCTTATATCATATCCCCAAGGAAGAAAAAGAACTCCTGTGTTATATTTCTCCCAGTGTGAACACATGAAGTTAAACAAGACAATGCTTAAATATATATACATTGTATATACAGAAACTCCGGTCTTCCCATTGTCACGGGAACAGACAGAAAAAAAAGAAAGCACAAAAATGGAGGTAGCCCAGCTATCCAGCCCATGGTCAAAAAGTTCTCCCAGAGGAGTACTGGACTGAGTCCTTCGAGCATGTTTCCCATCTATGGAGTCTAAGAAGGATTGAGAAAAGAAAAGAAACAAAAAATTAGAGCACAACAAAAGGAGTGGCTTTCTTCACATACAATTCATTACTGCCATTCATAACACACAGGAAAATTACACTGATGACAGCAAACTGAAGCACAACAGCCCCCTCAATACCATCAGGTTAGAAATACTCACAAAATAATTGCTCCAGTTATCAAGTAATTTTTCTGTCCTTGCCTCAGCTCTGAAACTAAATGTTACCTTCCTCATGAGTTTTAGAAAGACACTCATAATTGCTTGCCCCCAGTGGTCTTGAAACACTTTCACATCAGTCCTTGCAATTAGTTTCAAGTGCTGAAAAGTGTCTGTAGGGCTTCTTGCCCATCCATTGGTGTTGTGGGCCCTCTGAGCCTTCAGACCTCCTGTGGGGTAGATTCACTAAGGCATTTAAGTTGCTTGATGCTCAATACCTCAATGACTATAAGTTATATGGCAGCTTCAAGGGGAAAATTTCACAAAATTTATTTGTATCTCTGCCTACATATATTTTAAAGTGTTTTTCAGTTTTCATACAAGAGTGTGCCCGGGAGGTCAAGAAAGGCCAATGGCATCCTGGTCTGCATCAGCAATAGTGTGGCCAGCAGGATCAGGGCAGTGGTTGTGCCCCTGTACTCAGCACTAGTGAGGTCACACCTTGAATCCTGTGTGCAGTTGTGGGCCCCTCACTACAAGAAGGACATTGAGGGACTGGAAAGTGTCCAGAGAAGGGCAACAGAGCTGGGGAAGGGTCTGGAGCACAAGTCTTATGAGAAGTGGCTGAGGGAGCTGGGGTGGTTTAGCCTGGAGAAGAGGAGGCTCAGGAGTGACCTTATTACTCTCTACAACCACCTGAAAGGAGGTTTCAGTGAGATGGGGTCAGTCTCTTCTCCCACGTACAAGAAGAAACGGTCCCAGGTCATACCAGGGGAGATTATATTGGATATTAGGAAAAATTTCTTCCCAAGACAGTTGTCAAGCATTGGAACAGGCTGCTCAGGTAAGCAGTGGAGTCACCATTGCTGGAGGTGTTTAAAATATGTACAGATGTGGCACTTGGGGACATGGTTTAGTGGTGGACTTGGCACTGCTGGGTTAATGGTTGGACTTGAGGACCTTAAAGATCTTTTCCAACATGTACAATTATATGATTCTAAGAATACATTATAGTTAAGGTGCATTATGTGCTGAACACTTTCTGTACTTGAGTGCTTAGAAAATGATCCAGCAATGTACAGGACCTTACTTTGAGGATGTAGTTGGACAATATGGTTTGAGTTGATCTGATAGTTCACTGCTGTCAAACAGGGTGACCTGCAGCCTATTCAGCTGGTGAAAAAACAACATTATGTTTTCTTCTGGGTCACTGAATTGGTAGCGTGAGTAGTACAAAATGCAAGGGAGATGTCACAAGGGAGGGATGGTGAATGCAGGGAGGAGAAAGATTGTCTAGCAGCTGTGATGTTTCTTAGTTGTAATGTCATAACATGCCCTTAGTCTCTTCTCTGAGACTGTGCAGGTGAAAAATAGAACTATTTTCCTCTTAAAGTTAAGTGTAAACATGCAGGATGAACCTCTTAGGAAAAAGTACACAGAACAAACCCTGCAGATTACTTGTTTTTGTCTTGAATCTCAAAGTAAAATGGAGATGCTTTTCTTTTTGATATTACTTGGAAGGTGCTATAGCTAACAATTATCAGCTATTGACAGCATTAATAACCCAAAACTGACAAGGAACACAAATCAGCAGAGTGAGACCAAAGACTCCACAGCTGCTGTAGATCATATGCTACTTACTTCTCTGGATTATTTGGCAGTACTATGAGTTTTGTTTAATGTAAATATACTTCAGGGACCAAAACCAGGAAAACATGGGATTTTGTTTTGTACAGATTTTAGACTATATTCTATTGTAATACCTAAACAGCTGTGATATAGCCTCTGCTCAAACACAAATCTCTTGGGACAGTTCTCAAAACTCTAAACTTAAATATCTCATAGAGGATTTCAAATATAGCTTGCCTCCTTCTAGAGGTTCATTCTCTATTAACATTTCCACTGAATTTTCAGCATCTTACTGGAATGTGAAGAAAAAAAAATTGCATAAGCTTGAGGTTACTTGGAAGGTGTTGCAATAAAATTAGAGATTCTTCCATACATTAAACAGTACCTCTGAAACTTAACCAGCAAATAAAGATAAAAACAATCCTATAGAGTTTATGGTGCTTTATATTCCAAGAACACTTATCCCAAATCAGATAGGATTCAGTTACACGGGTGTTACTATTTAAAAATAAGAATGCTAGAAGATTTGCCTGTTTATAAATTTTAGGTTGTCACACTTGTATATAAATACTAAAATATGTGAAACCTCACAGTGAAATAGTGGTTTTCATTTTGCAAGAACTTTGTTTTTTCTAAAAAGAAGCTTATAATGTTGTCCTAAAATACAGTACTTCTAATTATAATGGTCATGGAGAAAAATACAGGAACTATATGACACACACATCAAACAGGATTTTTAGAAATCCTTAACCACATTTTCCATGTAGATTCATTAGCTTTTTAAAGGACTGAAAATATTTTCTAGTTTAGGTTTCAGTTTGAAAACATTCACGCCAACAATGGTGTGTGTTCTATAGTTAACAGACACTGTCCCACACTTCCATTGCTTTAGAATTCTTATATTATGATTTTGTCTCACAAAGATTCATAAGTACTGTTTTATAAAGTTTATATAACTTACAAAGAGTGGAATTCAAAGTTACAGCAAAAAGCACTCCATTTCATGGAAAGGAAATTATAACAAAAATGATACCAAGGAAATGATACCAAACCACCTTAAAAAAGCAGAGGGGGTGGAGAGCTGCATGTTAGGGAATTTGGAGAGAGTAACTGTGTCATTAAAATAAGCTGAAAAAGATTACAGTTGCATATTTAGTTAGTTATTATGGTTCTTTTCAGTCTTCCAGAGGGAAAACTTTGGCCATGCAAAATTAAATCTCTGACTAAATATTTCATGAAGTGGCTTGGACGGCAGATGTAAAAAATCTAGATATATATTAGTTCATTATAGCTTTGACTGTCAACATTATATTCCTTGTCTTCCAAGTATTAGGAACTAGAGGCTTCACTGGCAAATACTATCTACATTAAAAATCTCAGAAGCTGAACTTCCCATGAGCCTTCTGGGGTGCCATACAGTAACAGTTCCAATATGTAATTCCAATTTATGAAACAACAGTCACTTCATCAAATTCCATACAATGACGTAAAAATTTGTTTTCACAAAAGAAACCACTGCATCTGAGTACAGAGAGCTGCTAGAGAAATCTGATCAGTAGTCAGCTTCAAGGGATGGTTGTCCCATTGCTTTTTATGCTACAAATACAAACAAATTCTTGACAAAAAGATTTTGGTGCAATTTCACCAACTGAATAGAAATGCTAAGGTATGTACAATGCAGAGGGAGACATCTGCTCTAGGGGATATTTCAGGTTAGTCAAGATGGCTCTACATGCATGGGTCTGATTCCAAAAGTGGTCAGCACCTCTGCACAGCACTGCAGCCTACACACATGACACATCTGTATATAGCCTGAGCATCTCAAACATGGCACACAAATCTGTGGCTACACTGCAATGGCCTTACCAGAAATAGCTCCAAGGAAAGGGTACATTTAGAATCAAAGAATAGACTCATTAAGGTTGGAAAAGGCTTCCAAGATCATTGGTTCAATCTCTGACTGAACACCACCATGTCAACTAAATCATAATGCTAAGTGCCATGTCCAGTAGCTTCTTGAACACTTTCCAGGGATGGTGATTCCACCACCTTCCTGGGCAGCTTATTCCAAGGCTTAACCACCCTTTCAGAGAAAAATTTCTTCCTGATGTCACACAGGAACCTCCCCTGGTATAGCTTGAGGTTATTTCCTCTTGTCCTGTTGATTGTTGTTTGGGAGAAGAGACCAACCCCCACCTGGCTACAGTCTCCTTTCAGGTGGTTGTAGAGAGCAGTAAGGTTATTCCTGAGCCTCCTTTTCTCCAGACTTAACATCCCCAGATCCTTCAGCTGGTCCTCATAAGATTTGTGCTCCAGACCCTTCCTCTGCCTTGTTGCCCTTCTCTGGACACTTTCCAGCCCCTCAATGTAGTGAGGGGCCCAGAACTGCATACAATATTCAAGGTGTGACCTCACCTTGTCAGTGCTGAGTACAGGGGCACAATCACTGCCCTGATCCTGCTGGCCACACTATTGTTGATGCAGGCCAGGATGCCATTGGCCTTTTTGGCCACCTGGGCACACTCTGGCTCATGTTTAGTCACTGTCAACCAGCATCCTCTGGTCCTTTTCCATTGGGTCACTTTCCAGCCACTCTTTCCCCCAGCCTGTGGTGCTGCCTGGAGTTGCTGTGACCAAAGTGCAAGACCTGACATTTGGCCTTGTTGAACCTCACACCATTGGCCTCAGCCCATTGATCCAGCCTGTCCAGATCCCTCTGCAGAACCTTCCTGCCCTCCAGCAGATCAAAACTCCCACCAAACTTGGTGTCATCTGTGAACACACTGAGGGTGGACACAACCCCCTCTTCAAAATTTTTGATAAAGATATTAAATAGGTATGATCCCATGGCTGTCCTTCATGTGCTGCATAATGACACAATAATGATCTGTTCCATAACCTTCCCAGACACTGAGGTCAGGCTGACTGGCCTGCAGTTCCCCAGATCCTTCTTCCAACCCTTCTTGCAGGTGAGCATCACACTGGTCAGTCTCTCTGGGTCCTACCTACCAACTCAGCTGGCCAGCTGCCTTGAGGATATTGGGTCTTTCTGCAGAAGACCCAGGCAAAGAAGGCATCAGGTACCTCAGCTTTTTCTTCATCTTTGGTTACAATGTTCCCCTCCACATCCAAGCTTCCTTGGACCTCTTTTTGTTGTTAATGTATTTATAAAAACACTTTGTATTATCTTTCACAGCAGTGACCACATGGAGTCTTAGCTGAGCTTTCACCAATCCAATTTTCTCTCTACAAGACCTGATGACATCCCTGTACTCTTCCTTAGTTGTCTGCCCCTATTTCTCAAGGCTATATACTCTTTTCTCCCCCAGTTCCAGTGAAAGCTCTCTATTCAGCCAGGCCAGTCTTCCCTGCTGGCTCATCTTTTGGCACCTAGGGAGAGCCAGCTCCTGTGCCTATAAGAGTTCTTTCTTTAAATATATCCAGCCTTCCTAGACCCTTATTACACAGAACTGTGCAATCCCTTTAAATATATTACCATGGGTCTCCCCAAAAAATAACTCTCCTGCACCATGTTGTGGAAAGACTAGTTTGGAACAAGAGAGCTTTGGAAGAGAAAGCAAAAAAGCCATGCTAACACAGATCTCACTCCCAGGTCAGCATCATTTCAGGTCTGTGTCTTCACACCACTGCACAGCAAGGTGCAACATACCCAAAAATACACTCATGGCACAGCATAAAGTAGTAAAAATGGAATATTTTATTTAGAGACTGAAGTGTAGGTGTTATGGGAGAAAAATAGCAAGAGGAAAGAAAAAGAAGATATTTCTGTAAGAAGCTCAGGCCTGTCATCACATCTGTCATCACCACCTCTCCTGACACACTCCTTAAGCACTGAAGTGCCTAACAATTTCCTTTTTTCTGCTTTGTCCTTTATTTTTCCTATCTTTGAAAGCACCCTCTGCTAATTCTGATGTGTGAGCATCTCAGAATGTCATCAAGGGACAAGGATTTTTATGAAACCAAACAGCAGTGAATCTCCTATGAAGAAGGCTGAGAGAGTTGGGGTTGCTCAGCCTGGAGAAGAGAAAGCTCCATGGAGTCCTTAGAGCAGCCTTCCAGCACCTAAATGGGCTACAATAGAGCTGGAGAGGAGCTTTTGTCAAGGGCATGTAGGGATAGGACAAGGGGGAATGTGTTCACTGAAATGAGGTAGGTTTAGATTAAGTACTAGCAAGAAAATCTTTACTGTGAGGATGGAGAGACACTGGATTGGGTCACCTGGAGAAGCTGGGAATGTTCCATCCCTGGAAGTGCTTAAGGCTAGGTTGGATGGGGCTCTGAGCAACCTGATCTAGTGGAAGGTGTCTCTGCCCATGGCAGGGAGATAGGAACCAGACTGCTGCTATAATGATTTCCATTGTTCCTCTAATATAATTTGAACTTTCAAGAGGGATAAGAGTTACTGTAACACAACCTCTAATATATTACTTAATATGCTGTTTGGGGTTTAAGTCTTATGAACATTTTTTTTTTGTGTTATGGTTTGGGGGTTTTTTGAAAAAGATTAGTAATTTATCCACAATGCCTCATTATCTCAGAACTATCTCACCACTAGTGAATATGAAGATAAAATTACATGAAAATGTCAGATATGCAAATTATTTCACTGTACATTACCTAAAGCATAAGCACAAAAGGTGGTAAAAGCACTGAACAGCCACACCCAGGTGGGAACAAGTCCAGGACTGGTACCTGAAAAAAATGGGGCAGTGAGTCAGTGTAACAGGGGTTAACATCAAAGAAATCCACCAAGACACACACATATGTACAAACTAGCTGCCACTGATTAACCCACTGCAGCAAACAGATTGAAATATTTGAGTCTGACCTTCAGGCATCGGTGAGCTCTATCAAAGAAGCACTGAGCAGGCTTGAATGTGTTTACATCATAAAGGACAGGAAGGTAACAGAGAGGATTTTAGTCCTGAAAGGACTCTAATAGTGCACAAAACAATGCTAGTAACTAGGCAAAAATATTCACAGGTCATAGGAAGACTATCCATTAAAATATTAGTTAATATTCATGTAATATATAGGAAAAAAAAATTCAAGCATCATTTTCTGTGCCAGTGTGGGGTTTGTATAGCACTGTTACCACACAGATCTGAACAGGAAGTTTTTGTCATTAGGCTAGAAGAAATATTAGCACCTTTTTTTTCCCCTTGAGAAAAAGGAAAAGATAGTTGAATTGGACAGAGCCCAGGGTTCTGTTCTTGCTCTCCTGATAGCATTAATCCAAGGTTATTGTTGCTCTTTTAAAGAAACCGATCCTTTTCCAAAGAGACTTCCATTTAACTTAAACATCACCCAGTACTACATCAATGCCAAACAACTGTAAATGCAAAGTCCTCTCAGATTTCTGCCATTTGGCACCAAACACAGGGAATTCCTGCATACAGAGGTGTGTCCTTGCCTGAATGATGCCAGAAGATGCCAGCACCTAAAGCAGTGCCCTCTCTCAGTGCCTCATCTTGCTATTCTGAAAGGTGATAATTCCTGACTCCTAGCTGCAGATCTGCAAACTGTACCATGAAAACCAACTGTGCAGGAAATTAGGTCTTTTATTTCTGATCCTAGGTATGGGATTGATATATGATACTCCAAAGGCCGTTTAGGTTGCATGAAAGTTTTCCATCAACTGAGAAATGATGGGTACTGTTCTCATCTGGACTCAGGAAGATATTGCAAACTACACATACAGGTCTCAATGCTAACAGAATTAATCACCATTTCAAATGTCTTCAACTTACATGTATATCTACTGAGAATGTGTCAAGATAACATCATCCCATTAAAAATATCTGTTCTGGATATTCTTGTATTATAGGACTGAGTAAATATCATCTGCATTGATAAAAAAGTGCCAGGTGTTAAAGAACAAGATAACTATATAACAAGCTGGTCCTGAAAACTTTTGAACCAAAACTGCTAACAAGTATCCCTGCCTCTAAAATTGCTATGATAAATGTACAACAGCCCACACCAAAGGATACCTCCTGAAGCTAACCACAAGCATAAAAAAATAAAGGCAGCTGAATGTAGTTGTTTCAGGAGATAAAAGTGTCATCTTCACTAAATTGTTCTAGTTTAAGGAAAATCAAAGCCTTTTATCTATATATATATATTTTACATATTAATCACCTGGAAGATTCTTACTACTTTCTGTGGGCTCCAACAGCTGGTATGAGAAGCCCAAACCAAACATGCCCCACACTCAGGAGCAATCAGGTCCAAAAAATTTCTCACTTGGTCTGCAATGAGGAGCAAACATAGACTTGGACTATGAAAGTCATAATTTGAAGAGACATTTATTTAGAAACTATGTTTTTTGCCTAGAAGCAGTCTTGAATAGGGGGTGTGATTATGTGGAGAAATAAAAGGGAAGTTAACTCCTTCAGGCATCAGTTCAGATATTAGGAAATGTGAAATCAGTGAAAATGTCATGAAGAATATTCAGGTGGATTTTGGCTGTGTATTTAAACCCTGGAATAAATTATAAATATAATAAGATCAGAGACTTCAAGCAGCATATGCTGAAACCCATTTTAGGGATAAAATTAAATAAGATTTTTCAATAAAATTATAAATTTGTAATGTTTTGTGTGAGGTAGAGTCTTCTATCTGTGCCTACGGGAGCCTCATTATGGAAATAAGTGGAAGATTCAAGTGCCTGATATCTCCCTGTAACATTCAGAAGTATAAGCAGTTCAGTAATTCTGAAAAATTATGTGAATATATTTACCTGAGGCAGTGTAATCCCAGTCATAAAAAGATATTAGAAAATAATTAAATAAAATCATGACAAATCCAGAGAATGTTAACAGGTTGGGAGCAATCCACAAAGGCACTATCTGTTAAAAAATGAAAGGAAAAAAAAAAATCAGAAAAATTGTATTTCAAATTGAACATCTTATTTTAATGAAATACTGTTTTAGGAAAGAAGCTTTGATGTTATCAGCAATGTTCAGACTTGTGTAGATTTCCCCATTTTCAAATTAAAATACAGTTTTAATTTCTGAAATTTATTTTCAGATGCAATCCTTTTGCCTGATTTTTGTGACTGTGGTAAGAATGAAATTTTTAGAATGTTGTACTCCCTTTAAACTGTTGTACATTATCCTTATTTACCCAGCTTCCTAGGAAAGCCTTTTGAGATCAGCTGTTTCAGAACTGAAAGAAGACTGCAGCACCCCAGTGTGGTAATTCAGCATCCACATGGCAAGTTTTTTAAGCATTGTATTCCCACACTATAAGAAAGAAAGTTCTTCTTCCAAAGTATGTGAATAATTTCTTATTCAAAACATCAACAAAATCAGACCCTGAGTGCATTACACTTTTAGATTCAGAAGATCTCCCTGTTACAAGCATCTCCCTACTCTCTGGATAGTAACTTTCTGCCAGGGTCTCCGTTACTCATCAATAATAAACACTCCATTAATTCATTTTATTTTAGAGGGTGCTGAAAAGGACTTACTTTGAAAACACTCTTCCCAAGTAACACAGTTTCTCCAGAATATTTTTTTGAAATAGCCTGCACAGCTTTTGACATGATTTTTGGACAGAACATATTTGCAGAAATACTAAGTATCAACATCACGATCACTCAAACATATCATCAATATATTTAAAACACCAAAACACTGGAGGCTTATAATTAAATTATTTGGATTGTCTAAGGACTCAAAATGTATATTAAGTACTTCAACACTATAAAATAGTACAAGAAAATATTGTAGAAAATCAAGTCAAATAATTCCTGATACTAACAGGAATAGCATCTTAAAATACAGTAGTATACTATAACTATACTAGTTATAGTATATGTTAGTAACTATACTAACAATAGTTTTGAAATCAAATGCTTTGTTAATATCTCTGGATTAGTTAGCTGAATAGACATATGAATACATATTAATTCCTTCTATCCTACTACTACATTTACTTACATTTCCTTTCAAAATCTGAATGCTTCAACTGATTAACTGTCCTGACTAGCTTATCTTTTTCAGCTACAGAGTAATTTGCAATACTCAGGAGAAATTGTGAAACCAATGGTGTACAGGCTAAGTGTACACTTGCAAAAATCAGATTAGAGTTCCTGAACACTTTTCCATTATGTTTTGTAGATGTTTTGTTTAATAACATTAGGAAAACTATTATATCTGATACTTGCTTTCCTTATCAGCAGGACTTTATCACTGATTTTAAAACACTGTGTCAGCTCTCATGGTATTTAAAATACACCATAGAATGCACACAGAAACAATTTACAAAATGTAACATATCCATCATTCTGAGTGTTCAAAAGGGCAAATCTAAATCTCTAAGAAAAGGGACAAAAAATGTCCACTGAAACTCTTTTTGGAGAGCATCTAAGGAGGAACCCTTCACTGACTGCATGCTCAGCATGAAACTACAGCCACACATCTCCCCGTTTTGCTACCTGAGGATGCAGAAGATTAATCTCCTGCTGGGGATTTATCTGGTACCTATGACCTTCCATGAAATAAGAATCACAGACACTGAAAAAAAACTTGATTTGTCTCTTTTAATCTAAATCATAGATCAAAAGAGTGTTTTAAGACACCATGGATGAAATGTTTACATGGACATACATGGATAAACTGACTGTTTTTCCTGGATGATTCATAAGAATTGTCGAGTATTAAATCAAGTGGGGCACCACAAATGTCTGCTTTCTAATTAAGCTCATCATTCTGAACAGTCACAATGCAATTTTAAAGTTACTACAGGAAATAATTTATGCTTCCATGGTGCAAACATGAAGAAGTTATTTTAACTCACTTTCTTGCTAACAATGTGTATTTTAAGAAGGAAACCTTCAAAGGATGTTGTTATAATTGCAATCCCTTTGACTAACAGTCACACCATGAAAAACAGTTACAGGAGTTCTGTCCTCAGGAAAACACTCTCCTGCAGTTAAACCCTTAAGCATGTTCTTTTGATCCTTATGGAACCTAATCTGTCTAGGTATTTGGAAAGTATTCTAGTTGCAAAATCTCTTTTGTTATATTTAATGCCCCTTATCCTTTTGGTTGGCATTACACTACCATCACCCAATTTCATCATTAGAAAATCACAGGGTGTTCAAGATTAACGTCTTACACACCTTAGAAAAATAGAGCCTGGATATATTATTGTGCTACAGAAGGATAAGCTGCAATCTTTATTATCTAATTAACAGACAGTAGAGGTCTAATACATCAACTGCTACATGATTGATATAACTGGAGGTGCCATGGGGAGAATCACATCTCTCTGGCAAAGCCCTTGTGTGCTTGAACTTTTTAGAAAATAGTTCCATGAAGTATTAAATGATTTCTGTTTCTCTGGGTCTACAGCCATTCATTCTAAAAGCCTTACTACAAACAGCAAATGCTTTAATAAAGCAACTATTTGGATAATAAATGGTAAAGTACACATTTATATAAAGCTCTGTTCAAACTTCACTAGGTCACTTGAGACCACTAAAATGCTACACTTGCCCAGTTCTGGTGATAAAATCAAAGTTCATAAAGGTAACAGAGGGGAGGTTAATTGATTTCAGTGATGTTGGCATACACCTGTGCATTCCAGTGGGATTTCCTCCTTTTCCTCTCATTGTCCAGCAACTCCACCAGAGATAAATGAGCTGGGTTATGACAATATGTTTCAGCTCAAATTCACAGGTCTTTAATGTCAAGCTCTTCTTAATTTCTTATAACGCAGGAAGTACATTTTATAATGAATGGTAATGTCTCATAACATAGGAAACACATCTTCTAATGAATTCTGTGTTGTAGAATACAGAGAAACTTTAGAACTGTTGCCATTAGGATTAAATAGACAAATTAGGATTAAAAAGGCAAAGGCAAGACCCAAATCCCAAGCCATTGTTCTCATGGTTTGCTTAATTTTTTTAATTTTTTTTTCTTGGCTCAGTGAATTTGAGGTTGCTTTATTTTTTCACTCCTCTAGAATCTGAAGCTGAGAGCAATATAATTTCCCTTTAAATTCTTGTCACACATCACTGAGAAGTATTCTGTAACCCTCTTTTACCAGAAGGCAAAGTGGAGCATTCACTGGTGTATCTTCAGTATTCAAACCAAACCAAATGGCACAGTACACACCGCACCACCCACTTCAGCCTTTGGTTCTGTACTCAGATTGTTGAAATAGGTTTTAAGTTTTTTGCTTTGGTTTGGGTTCTCCTCCAGCAAGAAGTGAATTGAATTATGCTCAGCTAAAAATCCATTAGATTTTAAAAAATCTAAAGAGATCACATTTTTTATAGGACCTATCACCCTAAGCTACATGGGGATAATCAATAATGTTGCTTTTCTTCTGGTAAAATGCTTCAGCCATTAGAACTTATCTCCAAAGGGAGTTTTCCATGGACAACACTCTCTCTTCAATATGATAGCAAATGAATATCCACCCATCTCCTAAACCAAAAGGTCCATGCACAGTAAAGCCTCTACTCATCTCCCATGCCATAGTGATGGAGGGGCTTTTCTGCCTCACTGTTTTCCTCAACATTAAGATGGGAATAAAAACAAAGTCTCTGAACTGAATTACTGAATTCAGTGTCACATTTTTGAATTGTTTTTTTCTCATCCCATGTTCAGGTTGTTTTTTAATTCTTCAGTTGGGTCATATAAACACTTTTCATGAAATTACTTTGAGGTCATGAATTAGAGATTATGATTTTCTTGCCATATCAAGAATAAGCAACACCTGAATTATAGAACCCAGAGATGGCAGATCCAACAGCACTCTGACCACATGCACCTTTTTTTATTTATGCAAAGGTTTATTTTCAAATCTGCTCCAATCTAAACATTCCCTGTAATGTGGCAGATGCAGAAGTCAGTGTTTCCTTGGAGATCAATAAAATTCACATTTCTTTAAGATACAGCTTTTTTTATTTTTTTTTTTTTTTTGCCAATAACAGCATAACTAATTGTGAGTGGTTTATTTTTAAAAACTGCAGATTGTAATGCATTCAAGAGGTGGCATCTTCCAGTCATTATGGTGATCATGGTAACCACTCTCATTTTCAGCTTCTGAGAGGAATGCCTGGCTCCCTCAAGCAAGTCCCCTTGGGAGAAAATGAGACAGTGCTTGCATAAAATCATATGCACAGCACAGAGAGAAAGCCATGCTGTTGTTAGGCAGCATATGCTGCACAAAAATAATCTGTACTAAGTAAAACCATCCATGTCTGCAAAGCTGTTTAATGAAAGATGTAATAATGAAAGATGTAAAAAAGAAATGGATGCCTTTTCTGCAGCAATCAGAAATAAAGAAACAAGCCTTTTCTTCCTAAAAAAAAATAATCTCAAAACAACATACTCACCTTAAACACAGATATATATACTGCAATGTTTATTTTCTTTTATCAGATGTCTTCATTTCACCTTTATTGATCAATATGTAGTTTTAAATGAAAATACAAGCTATATTTAAAACAATTTCTTACATTAACATGTTATGTTTTTATTAAATGAAATTCTTACCTTAATAATTTTATTCCAGATGGGCTGCATAATATACACAGATAAAGGATTTGTATCCACAGCACTGTACTGTGAGGAAAAAGCAAGCATGTTAAACAAAGCACTGGACAATGGCTATTTTTCTAGGACTACCTATCCTTCAGCATCTAAGAGCACTCAGTGAGACTGGTGTAAATTTATTTTATTTTGATTAAAAGAATAGGTTTTACTTAATTTAAAAACACTGGTCTGTTTTACAATTACCTTGTTAGCAAATCTATGTATTAACACAAAGGTTTAGGCTTGTGAAATGGCAAACTCTGTCACAGCTCTGCAGTCACATTTTACTTTTAAATTCTTATTAATTTTATATAAATTAATTTCTTATAAATTAATTTTACAACCTTATAAGATTCTGCATTTCTACATATTTTGGATGTAACACTTGCATTTGCACTACCAGTAATGCATATGAACTGAGCACCAGTTCATTGCTAGTATGTAGGATAGATAGTAAATATGGAACGTGTTTGTAGGTGGAATATTATCTCGCAGAGATACACAGCTTTGTCATAGTAACACAGTTGCATTCACACTATGCTAATTCATGTGAGGCAATGTTATCATAAAAATGAGCTCTAAAATAGCACAGTTCATTACCACAATAAAATTTCTCTATTGGACAGACTTCTAAATACACGTGTTTTATAAATTCCAGAAAGTACATATCTATATCTTTTGTAAACAAAATACTTCAGAAATCTATGGCCACCCTGAATTGCTGTTGTCTCCTTTTTCCTCAGAGGACTGTATCAAGTTTTATCCTGCCTTGAGACTGCAGAACACAGAATAATCTGAGGAAGAACAATTTTAATTGACAATACCACCCAAAACCATGCATTTGAGCCCTGGCAGGTAGGCATTGGAAGAAGTTATCCATCATTGGAGTGGTATACATAATTATTTCAGAAATTCTTGGACTTTGAATGTGCATGTATGGCTTTGCATTGCTAGGATGATGCACATGAGTCACAAAGATTCAGATATATCTATATAAAGCACTGTCCAAACATTGTGGAAAAATGGGAGTACGATAGGGATGTGTTAGACCACAGTTTGATAAAGCTGCTTACTTGCAGAAGAGCTGATAACAGAGAGTCTCTTTTCACATAATTTCAGCTAATTGTTAATTGTCTCTCCATAAATGTAGTTAATTTATTGACCTCTCTTAGCCAAGTACTCCAAGCTCTCCAAGGAGGAGGAGACTGCACTCTGGAAGTACCTGTTCCAAGTCATTATCAAAGCAACTTAGGTGCTTGTCTTAAACTCAGGTACCTACATATGAAATGCTTGGGGACTCTTCCATACATTTCCTTTTTCTATCTGAATACAAAGCCTATGTTTTAATTACCTTCTGGACAAAACAAGGCATTCACATAGTAATTTTGTGTGTTCAAGTTGAAATCACTAATCATAAACATAGCATTAATAAACTTATTATAACACAGCTATACACTGTAAATACATACTGACAAGTCAAAAAAATCACCTAGCAGTAACTGATCAGACCAGACTGCCTAAATTTCCAAAGGGAATAAAATTTTCAGTTAAATGAGGTGTACATCACTGATTCTAATTTTTCTAAAAATGCTGTACGTGTTCACTTTGATGTGTCATTTTTCTCTGCTGCTGCCACCCATATCACTTAATACATGATGCAATTTTATCATGAACAGAGTTTTCACCAGAATATATATTAGAATTCTTAAATACATTACCTCAGAAAAAAAAATAATTTGCAGGTAAAACAAGTTTTCATCATTTTGTATGTATTTGCAGGTGCAGATGCTGTATTTATCTTTCAAACACTGATTATTACAACTGTTTGAACTTTTGATAGTTCAGCTTCCATGTGAATTACCTGTGGGCTTTGCTTAGGTTTATGCCAAAATTAACAATAATACCAACCCATACAGTACCTATGCCAACAGACCAGTCAGCTAGTACTTAATTCACATGAAAACCATGGAAAACCTCTGAGAATGAACAAAATTCAAAGTATCAATTAGCACTTTCAAGGTTCCAGGTAATCAGGAGACTGCTCAAAGTTTTACTGTGGCTACTGCCCATTTCCTTAGCCCAGCTGGTATTCAAAGACCGTGTGAGATACAGGACAATTTGCAGACCAGCAAATTCAATTAATTCAGCAACACCTGGATACGAATGTGCAAAGGTCAAAATAAGTGAGTTTTACCCTTGCTTCTACTTTGGCATTCTCTTTCTCCCCTCACCCCCAAGTCAAACTCATGAATAAAATCAGAAAATGTTAGTTAAACAACAACAGTAAAACAAGGCTTTCTATCCAAACTACTCACTGGCTCTGTTCAGAACTATTGCTTTCTCTTAGAAGAAAAAAAAAAAAGAAAAGAAAAGAAAATCAGTCTCATTCCTTTGAAACTGTGTTCTTATGTAAAAAATATAAGAGACTATATAGATATTATATAATTTTTGTATTTTCTTTAATGGAAAATGTTAGAGATTAGGTAGCTTTCCAACATATCTCTACATAACAGACACAAACAAGAGACACAGTCAGCTTTTTGTTTGTCTCACAGTTTCAAAAGTCAAGCACCAAAAATCAGAACAGACCTAATCATAAATAAAATAAAATAAAAAAAAAGTAGAATTACAGTTCGCTTTTGTTCACCATGAAGACACACCACACTTCATCCTGTTAATTCCTGTGTCTGTGGCTGAACTGTTGGTCCTCTGGGTGGGGAAGGAACATTCAGCAGATGTGCAGAAGAATGGAAATTTGCTCTTCCCTCCACAATAATTTGTTTTAGCCAGACCAAAGGAAACACCCATGGAAAAATAGTTTTCAGTTGTGGCAAAAAATAAAACTTGACAAATAAAGTCTGCTATACAGTTTAATACTCTGCTTTGTTCTGCTCCCAAGAAGCTACTGACCTCAAGGCCATGAAATCCTCAGGAGTTTAATGCTCATGGCTGCTCAGAAAAGCAAAGTACTGAATAACATGCTCACATTGTGACCAATGAACATGAATGCAATAGTCCATTGAACCTGATGCAAAAAAAAGCATTTGCCATTTGTTATTGTGCAACTCTGTCATTTTCAGGGCACTTACACTAAAAGACAAAAGTGGAGAGGATAAGCCTGTTGGAGGTTTTTAAGTGCAAGGCTCATACAAGTACCAAGCATTTCCCTGCAAACACTTTCTGCCCTGGAAAAGGGATTGATTGTCCATATACAAAGAAGAAGGGCTTGGAATGATCAGAAAGCTTCTCTCAATTATTTTTGTATTAAGTTGTAACAATTGGGAGGGAAAGGCAGTAGTGAGTGAATAGGGAAAATGGCATTGACTTCATATTGCTCCCAAATTTAAAAGTGCTTCTTCTGGTTTTATTTAATAGCTGATATCTCCTTGAAAGCCCCATGCTTTCTCTCTCAGTGTTAATGGCTTCTAGCAGAGCTAGAAATGAGAATACAGATACCAGACAAGCACACATATACAAGGTGACTCAGGCAGCACATGAGATGTACTTTTACTTTGTGTTCCTGCATCTTAATTTCCATCCAGGGGATCCAGCACAGCATCAAGTTTGTGCCGGTCACCTGTGTTAAAGGGGAACAGAAATAAGATTAAGGAGGAGGGGGGAAAAAAAGGGATAAACAATTAAGAAAAGTAACAGACAAACAGGAGAAAGAAAAATGAGCAAAAGCAAAGTTTTGGCTATACAGAAGAAAGACAACTGTTCTGCAGTGACAGAGCAGAACCAAATACCGAGGGGCAAAAGCACTCCCAGTGATCAAGGTCTGCTCTGATAAATACAAGACAAATGGTATCTTCTGGCTCACATTCACACAGCTTAGAAGTACCTCCCATTATTGCACACTGGTTACATCAGAACCTCAAAGCATCTTCTGGAGGAGTGTTGGGCCTCATCATCTGGCCCTACACACCCAAAACATCATTAGCATTCAGTAAATTTAAGTTCAAAGTATCTGAAACAATCTGGAGACTACACTGTAACCCAGCAATATGACACTTCCAGAGCATGAAAGTGAGCCCTGTCTGCTCATGTTCATGGTCAGAAGCCCAAATGCCCATGTTGGAAGAGTGTTGAAGGATGGTGAAACCAAAAAAAATTATGTGCACTGCCTCCAGAAGAGACTATTTCTAAACCAAAAGCCTAGCTATTGCCTTGGAGAGACTTCAGAGAAAACAAACAAAACCCAAACAGGGAGTGAGCTAACCATTAATGAGAGCAGGCACTGGATCTTCACAGGACTCCCTAGACCTCTCCAGCTTTGCTCTGTGGAGGCATCGCAAGAATAAAATTTTGGAATGACTACAATTAAGAGAAAAATATAAAGTATGTCTACACAAACTTCAGAGTCAGGAAAGAAAGCAAGCTGCATGAAATGTAGTTGCATAACTACATTATATAGTTATTTCCACTTCAGCTGCTCTTTATACTAACAGACTATTCCTTTCCTGTACTTATATGATCTTGTCCCAGGCAGCACCGTATTGTGCCATTCAGTCATTTACATTCACAACACCTGTGTTTTGTAAATGACAGACAAAGGGGTGGGAGGTGACAATGGACTCTCTTTTGCACAAGGTTAGAGTTTTTTTGTGGTTTTGAAAGCTGCAGGATGACCCTCCCAGTCCAGGGCATGAACCAGTCTCTATTTAAGAGTGCTCAGTGGGAAATCACCCTTCTGGGCAATGTCTCACACAACATGAACTTGGCTTCTGTGAAACATTACTCTTCAGGAACCACACAAAAATAAAGAAAATACTGAAATACTGGCACATCTGGTAACAATTTTCCATCAATCTTTCTAATTCCTAGAATACATTAAATATGTGGAGTTTAATTCTACTTTATATATGTTTTTACAGGTTTGTAGTTATTATGGGACAGAATCTTGGATTTTAACAAAAGCTTCAGAGAGGGAAGAAAGAGAAGCATGCTATAAACAACAGAGCTCCACAACACTGTGGATGCCAAATATGTTCAGCAGTTTAAGTGCTGATGTATTCTAAAACACAGTCCCGTTATTTCTAATAATATATTTGCTTTACTTTATATCATCGGTTAGTTAATTATTCATAAATAATGGCTTAGGTTTTCTATCTCCCACTGCTTAACTAATTTGGTGTACCTGCATTTCCTCCCACATATATATATATATATATATATATGTGGGAGGTATATATGTGTAGGTATATATATATATATATACACATATATACATATACATATACATATATATATATATATACACACCTACACATACATACATACATATATATATATACACACGTATATAATTTTTTTTATTTTTTTTTTTAAATAGGTCACCAGTACTTAATTACAGGAGTTATAAGCCTGTACTAGGGCTGGATGCAGCTGTGAAGGAAGAGGCTGCCCAATTTGGGTTCCTGAGCTCCTCTCTGGTCTCTCACTTTGCCCCCTTCAGTTCCATTAGCCTGTGCACACTATAGCTAGAAAATATAGTTATATTTCATCCCACCTGATACTATTCCTAGTAAATACTAGAATGTCATGGTTTGTGCAATTCAACAATTCTGGTTGGTATTACAAAGTCATCAGAAAGTTGTGTCCTGGGGATGTTGTGTTGCAAAGGTATATTTATTGTTCACCTCCACATTTTCAGGAATTCTGAGACACACATTGAGTCACACGCTGTGCACGTCCTTTCCCTTAATGCAGTATGCATGGACCCACGACCATGAGATCATGGGCACACAGAGCTGTGGGTCAGGACAGGTTACTCTCAGGGACTCATGCCTGCCAGCAGCACATCCCCTTGCTTGCAGAGCAGCGTCATGGCCTTAAGATCGCAGAACCATGGGTCTGGATCACAGGATCATCCAGGTCAGAAGGGACCTCAGCAGGTCTCCTCCTTCTCAACATAGGCTCAGCCAGGAGCTCAAAAAACCAACTGCTTTATCCAGACCAGGGAGAGGTGGACAGTCAATGAGACTGGAAGTCAGCAACCAGTTTTCAACTAATAGTAGTTATATTAAGGCTGCTGCCTAATTTCTCTTCTGAAAGAAAGGCTCTGTTTAGTGGACATGTTCAAGCACTTAACAAAGTCAAAATAATGAAAAACAACATAGAAATGTAGTTAAATATTGAGCAAGGGGTGTTGCCCTGAAAATTAAGCTGTCTGATAATGTTTTCATAGTTTTAGTTACTTTCCCATGAAAGTTCTGTAAATATAAGTTGTTTATCACACTCCTTCTAAGAAACGTCTTTTGATGAATGTTTCACATGACCAGTGTACTTGGGAAGGTGGTAACTTAATTATCCAATCCCTGGTCATGGTCGAGAATCTATAAATACTGGACTCAGAGAATAAAAGTGCCTTTTTCTGTTCTGACACTGAGAGGTGTTCGTGTGAATCATTTTGTGTCCTCTAGCGACACAAGGGGTAATAGAAGACAGCTGCATGTGTGCTACTGTAAAGGGACAAGATAGAGGCTGGCCTAGATTGGTAAAAATACAAATCCTGCTAAAACCAAAACCTGCACAGTCTCAAGGAACTGCACAACTGATCTTTAACTCGCTATTCAAAGAAGCTCTAACATAGCAAGAAAGTTGATTTCTGTGGGGGTTTTTTTGTGCAGACTGCTCTTCCACGCTTGGTAAAAGGAAACAGCAGCAAGATTTTGTGCTACACCTATTTCTGCCCATGTACAAACATATATGTGCCAGCAGCCCCTTAAAGATCAAACAGTAAACTAAGTACCCATCCAGCTAGAGCTCTGCCAGAGTGTGTACCTAAATACCTGGGGAACCCAAAGTGGGGAAACCACTCCAGGCCCAAAAGGGAAGACAGATTAAAAGCATGTTGTAGTTTCCATAATAGACACTAAACAGTGGTTCTGTAGCACATACACCGAACCTTTGTGTTATCTAATATCCTGATGCACAGGAGGGGATACTTCATAGAAAGATTCCTCCCTCTATTAAACAACCCTTAGAATAAGGGTTTCCTTAGATTTATAATGAAAATCCACATTCAAACCACAGATACATCTTCGCAATTAGTCTTTTCTTAAAACACAGATGAATAAACAAAAATACGTATATATACATGCATATTCCACACATAAAAATCCAAAAGGCATTTCAGAATGCTAACATCTCTTTATAAAGCAATAAAATTAAACTCTGCAGCTGGTATTTACACTTTTATGAGATTCAACAAGGCATACAGCTCTTTATACTGAGCGTATTTGTCCCAAAAGTGATCTAATGAACCTTTGTAAATTCATGGGTGTAATATTGCACTCAAAACCATGTACAATTTCCCACCATTAGGAAAAAAGTCCTGTGTTATGTAATATCAAATGCAGCATCTCTGTGGTGTGATTTCACTAAGTTGTTGTTTCATTAGATATAATACGTAGAAGGAAGGTAATGATTACAGGACTCATGAAATGCTACATTATGTCAGCTACAATTACAACAGGATGAGGAAAAAGATGAGTGCATGAAGGTTGTTTTTTGGAATGACATATTCAGTTGGCCCTTGGCCCTTAGACACATGAGACACATGAATGCAGTGACAGATAATGTAAGAGTAATTAATTATTTGGTTTATTTTGCATACTATTCAACAACATTTAGTTACAACCCCAGTCTTCCATCAAGGTAACATGAAGAAGACTTCAAGATTTTATCTGTAGAACAGTGGGCTGTTGACTCATGGTTTTATTGAAGCCAGACAATGTTAGTTTTCACTGCCTCAAATATTCAAGGAGTTTATTAAACCCCAGTGGCTTGAAAAATCTAACTACAGCAGACACAACTGATACCTGCTTTCATATAATATTTGGAATTAAATATTAGCGAAAAAAAGTAAAAATATTACGCAGACAAGCACTATATAGTAAGCATGTAAAGAAAGTACTCAACAGATATAAAATTGTCTATGTGCAATGAGCATTATTGCATAAGCATTAATAACTGTCTCCTAAGAAGCTGCAGATAAGCAAATTGAAGTCTCCTGTCCTAAATTTTCGAAATCATGTAAACTCCTTGTGTTACCAGAGTAGAAAGCAAAACTACTGTTCAATTAAGGTGAGTAGAACCAATGATTTTCTAAATCTCAGTTACACTTGTAGCCTTGGAAAAGCATAGACTTCACAGAAATCCAATCTTGTATCTGGGTGAATCCTGAATTTACAGACACTAATTCACTAGATTATACTCAACACACTTTGCTCTTCAGGTATCAGTCAGTATAAGAGAAAGAGTCAGACCTTGAAACATGATCATTATACTTCTGATCTTGTTTCTCTAACCCTCCAAAATGAGGGCTGATATGTAATTTGAGAGATCTTCTAGTCCAGCGTGTTCACCTAATGCAGGATCACGTTCAGGATACATTAAGGATGCAGATCAAGTTTCCATGAGGTAATGACCCCATTGCTTGCAAGAAACAACCATGTCAGCACACTAAAAGAAAATGCATTACCCAAAATTTTCCTAAAAAGGTGTCAGCAACTGATTATTAATACTCAACACTAGATTGTTGATCTTGCCTCAAAGAAATCAAGCCATTTCTTAAGACTGATAAAATGATTGCCCAATCCCCTTTAGTACCTGTTCCAGCAGGTCTTATCAACACACGACTGACATAGCAGACGCCTTAAATTTCTCTTTGTGCAGCCGAAACTCAGGTATGAAACTCAGGTATTGTCTTTCTTTAAAAGGGCACTCTTGAAGACCAAACGGTTGCTAGGCTCTTACCCCCACTTTATTCGGACTGTTTCACACAGCACATCTTTTCTAAGCCTCTTGGTATTCATAATGTCATTCTGAGGACTGTAAACTGTGGGCCAAAGCAGGCAGGACACATTATTTCAGCTGATACCTGATCAGTACATCAGCTACATGAGTAAACGTAGCCCTTTGACATATTTAAGACACTTCTAGCTTAAGAACTTTTTTTCTCTTTATTAAAATATCCACAATTCTGTTGACACTTTGATCCCCTGTTATCTTTCCTGCAGTCCGTTGTCTCTTACTTTATGTTCTAAAAGTTGATTTTTTTTTTTCCCCCTAAGCGCTGTACCCTGTTTACTGAATTTCTTCATATTTATTTCTGGATATTATATCCCTTGTCCCAGCATATTTTAAATCATAAAACTAGTCTTAATAATCTTTAGTATAGTGAAAATTTTACAATAATCTCCCTTCTGTTAATTAAAGTATTGAACAGCAATGGAGTTGGGACAGAAAGACAGCTGTGTCAGTAGATTCACACTTCATAGAACCTCCTATTTTGACAGAAAACTTTAAATGTTTCCATTCTCTTTAAAGATGCTTCCATTCTCTCTGAAAAATTATTTTAAAGTCTTTAAAATGTTTTCACCTTACAATGATTTCATCTTAGTCACCTCTATCTATTTTACTTATGAGAACATGGGACAGTAGCAGACCCCACACTGAAATTAAACCACTTACACCTAATTTGCTCTCCCTTCTTCACCATACTCCTTATCCACACAGAGTTACCTGCTAAAAAAAAGACGTAGAGGATAGAAACAGAGTGGACAAAACAAGATAAAAATGTGGAACCTTAGATGTTAGTTTTTAATGTTATGTCTGATTTTTTTAAACCATCTTTTCTGAGGCCTATTGTTTGAATCAAGCCTCTATAGCTTGTTCTTAGGTCTCTTTTATTCTGAAACACAATAAAGTATCAAAGTTTTCTGGCCTGAAAAGCTACTGTGCACAGGTACTGTAAAAAAAGGTGACTCAAGGCAATTATGCAAGGGGAATCCCAACAATGAAGTGATGAGGCAATGGCAACACAAGCCCACCACTGACATTACTGCATTCTGGTGAGAAGGATAAAAATAAAGAACTAAATTCTGCTTTTATCTGTTCTCATGGCCTGGTTGTTGCAGAACAGCTTGTTTCCAACAGAAACCCAAGCAGGCAGGAAAAAAGGTAGCTGTGTAATTCCATGTGTGCTCCTCTAGATTTACAAAATGCTGATAAAACAAAAATAGGAATGACATGATCCAAGCCCTACAATTCCAGTTGGTTGTAGCTTTTTGGCTGTGTTGCTTCATGACCTAGAGAATAGCACACAAATCAAGGCTAAGAATCTTCTGTGAGACAGTTGCAGCAAATCACCTGAGCATGCCACTGTCTTGAAATCAGTATCTGCCCCACAGGCAAGAAGATGGCAGAAATATCACAGCAGCAATACTCAGGGTTATGTCTGAACTGTCTCATTGCCACATCTCTACCTGTTCTTGGCGTGCTTTTAAGCAGAAAAAGGAAAACTGAATCTCTAAAACCTGATTAACAGGCAGAATGAATGGGAATAGACTTGTAAAGTGAAATACAGCTAGCCCTGAGGAGCCAGTGCTCGTGCTACAAGGATTTTAGAAGGCATCACACTAAACTGGTTCCATTGTAATACTATGGACTGAATGTAGTGGGTGTACTTGTGTATTTGTTATCTGGTTTAGGTTCATCTTAAGGGAACACATTTTTGTGCTCTGAGGTCACTCTGTGATGTAAGCCAAAGCTTGGTAATTGGGGAAAACTTGTTTCAAAAGCCTAATATACATAGACCTAACATGCTAAAGGGTGCTGTAGTCTTTGCATTCATTGGAGGTCTGCCATTCCCTTAGCAAAGAACTGTGCTGGTTTTGTTGCCAAGGCCCTCCTCCAACTGCAAACAGGAGACAGACAGTGCCTGAGACATACAATTGAAGCATTCATGGCAGAGAAATGAATTCAGCTGTGTGAAAATTTTGAAAATTGAACAGCATTTTTTTTTCAGGCCATATTTACCTTTACAAAAGGAGTTGATTACACAAATTATTTTTTTAAGCTGCATTGCGTTCAGCAGATAAATTGTGCAAAGTATGGAGTATGTTAAGCCACTGATACTTCTGTGAGTACAATGCTGCAGTGTGATGCACAACAGAGATGTGGATGCCACTAAATCTAAAGTCTTCTATGCATGCTTCAAGTCTGGAAGCAATACATTGTTTTAGCTCAATATTGAATGCATGCTCACAGTCCTTTCAGAGATTATTTAGTTCTTCACAGGGCCAAGGCACATACCCCTCTACACTACCCCAGAACTGGGTTCACCAGGAAACACAGTGCAGAAATAGTCAGAAGGTTATAAGAGGTCACCTTTGTGTGCTGGGCACGGTGATCAGAGCTTTGTACCTGTTGAGAAGGCAGCAAAGGAAGCAGCAATCTCCTCCAAGGGGCTGGGAAGCTGGAGGAGCAGGATGTAGTAAGGCCCTAGGCTGAAGGGGAGGAGATGGCAGCCAGAGGGCAACAGGAGGTTGAAGAGCATGTGCCATGCCTGGGAGGTGGTGAGAGCAAAGCTGTGGTTGTGGCAGCCCTAGGTATGGGAAGGTGAGGGACAAGAGATTGTGGTAGTGATTACTGTTTTCTTGCTGCATCCCTGTTGTATTTTTGGAGTACTTTAAACCACTGTGAGCAGCACTTAGGAATAGGGAGATCTGCCACTGCCAGGCCCTCCTGCAACCTGGAACACCAGGAAAATGGTACAGATACCTGACCAGCTCAGCAGCACAAACCTCATGTAGCTGAACTTCTCTGTGTGAAATCCATGCCATTTGGATTTATTTACTTCCAATAGATCCCAGTGCCAAGTCACCTCTGATAACAGAAAACCATAAGATTTCATCTTTCTAAAGCCTTCGCTTACTAGGATTTTTTTCAGACCACAGTAGAACAGATAGTTCCTAAGTATTTGCAATGGCTGATTCTTATAGTTAAGAAAATTACCCTACATAGTTTCTTTGCAATGCTCTTGAGAAACCAGTATATTCAAATGAAATTATTTGATACATGATTCTGCCTCTTGGTAATCATCTGCCCTGGAAATCATAAGTGTGGCACAACGATTACAGGTTTTTAAGAGAACGTTGTTTTGATTATTCCCCATCTGCACTTGTTTGAAGCTATTTTCATTCAAGTGATAAGAAATATCACTTGTAATGTGATACAAGTGTTCCCTGTATTTGTACTATGAACTCAAATAATTCAGGAAAGTCACTTAAATAACAATGTCTGTTTATGCTAAAAATAGCTTTTTATTTTTCCTCCTCCTGATCTCAGCCAAGGCTGCAGCTTCACCATTCAAGCACACCATTCAAGCACAGACCTGTGCAACTCACGCCCTGTGGCCAGAAGCAGCTGGCAGAATGTTTTATCCCACTCACACTGGAGTCACACAAACAGGTTGGTACATTTTAACGAGCTGCTCTGCAAAACAAGTTCCTAGGAAGCAGCCTGGAGAATGCTCTCGAAGCCACAGTTCCTCCACCTTCATTCCTGCTGAGGTGAGCAGGCAGAGCTGCTGGCCCAGGGAAGGGAAGGGCTTGATAGGAACCAGGAAAAGCTGAACACCCTGGTTGGAGCCCAGCCTGGGCAGGCACATGGTAAGAGCAAGAAGGCAAGAATCTTGGGGAGGATGGTGTAAGGGCTGCTTTGGGAAACTGAACATAAAATAAAGGGCTGGGTGTTGTGCTGGTAGAAGCTGGCATGCGCCCCCTGCTTTTCACGGGGAATGGGGTGAAGGTGTGTGAACAGGGTGGCATAGCCCGTTTCAGACACCTACACCTCAATTGGAGCAAACATGGATGATCCCCCGTACTGCATCCCCTGTAACTCCTAAGTTCATGACAGAACACAGATAAATTCAAATATCTAATGATTCACCCATTCATTGGGATTCTGCATGCCGGTTATTTGAAAATATGAGGTTTAGTTCAAATTAAAGTAAGTTTTTCTTCACACATCCCCCCCCAGCTTTATTATTTATTTCTGAATGCCAAAACATTCCTCCTTCCGAAGGCTTTGCAGACAGCCAGAGAAGCAACATCAATGTGTGCTTTCTTACAGGAACACCGGATGCCTCCAAAACCACGCTGCTCTAAAACGGGCAAAGCTTTTACAGACGTTGTAGACTCACTCAAAACCCAGTTCACTGTCTCCACCGAGACCTGCCGCGCCGCGAACACCCAGTTCCTGCCCAGGGCACGCACTCCATCACAGCCGGGCCGGGTGCGGCGGGCACAGGTGGAGGTGCGGGACATCCCCCTGCGGACACAGGTGGAGCCCTGCGGACCCTCCGGAGCCGGCGGGATGGCCCGGCCGGCCGGGGCCGAACGCACAGCGAGGCTGGGCTGGGATCCATCCTCTCAGAGGGGAGCGCTCCGGAGCCCAGAGACGCGGCCCGGGTAGGACCGTCCAGCCGCCCGCCCTCCCGGCCCCGGGGCTGCCCTTTACCTTGTAGTGTCGGAAGCCGTGCAGCTGCCGGCCGCTCACATACCGCCACCGCCACATCGCCGCCCTGCGCCGCGCCGGCACCGAGGCACGGAGGGATGGCAGCGATGGGAGGACGGACGGATGAGGGAGGCGGCGGGGCCGGGGGCGGGCGGAGGGCGGCTCCCCGGCCGCGCCCCGCGGGCTGGACCTGCCCCCGGCTCCGGGCATCCGCGCCGGGGATGCCGGTGGGGCTGGGTCCCCCCCCGGCGGCTCCCGGGGGAGCAAGCGGCTCCAGGCGGCTCCGGGACGCTCCGGTGCCCGCCTGCCAACAGCGTGGGTTACACTCCCGTAATGACCTCACGGTCCCAAGGCACGTCGCAGAATCACCTCCGAAATGTTTTTCTGGCTACGGGTCTATTAAAGATGCCGTATTTACAGCGCAGGGGAAGACGCGCCCGTGAAGTCGCTATACGAAACAATGCTGAGTAACAAATGCAAAAACACGCCAAGTAACACTACACAAACAATGTTAAGTAACGTGTTTGAGAAACAGGTGATACTGAGGATTAAGATTTATATTCGCATTCCATCAATAATCTGAGCCTTGCACTTCTTTATTGCACCTGCACCGGAGCCTGCCACACCACATCAGCCAGCAGTAAACTCTGCACCTCCGATTTCTAGGGAAGTGAGGCACTGATACAAGCAAAAAAACCCCCCAAAAACCCCAAACAAACAAACAAACCAACAAAACCCTGGAAAACATCAGGAATAATATTTCAGCTGTAAACGTATTTAAGCATATGGCCTGACACTTTGTGTTACCTTTGCTGTACACTACTGGCAGAGAGAGTTGAAATCATACACATCAGGGTCTGAGATTTTATGGACCAAATGGAATCTATCCAGAAAGCAAATCAATTAAAATCCATTACTTGCACCCCATGAGGCATCTTATGTGCTTTGAGAGTCAGTGTTATTTTACAAACTGTGCAGGTTTTATAGGAATTATATACAAGTTATGATCGTTAAGTGCAAACTGTATAGAATGGTTCTTGTTTTGTATTATTAATTACACATTAATCAATTGAGATGTGCTTACACCTGCATTCTGCTTCCAGCAGCAGCAGCTGAATGCCTGCTATTGAAAATACCCAGAACTTTAATACTTAGCTTCAGGTTACTGAAGTTAAAAGCTCGATAACAGTTAAGAAAGCTAAAGTGTTTGGAACTTGTATTTTTCATGAGCCAACTCTAATTTTAATTAGCATTCCTACCCTGAATTTTTATTTGGGATCCCCTTCATTGCTATTATCATGTTTTTAAATTGTGTTATGCTATTGGATTAATTTACAAGGGTACATAAGAAAAGATTCACCATCTGTTCTGTACTCACTGCAGGTTTTTAGTGCAAGTAAGTTACTAAAACAGGTCAAAGCATTTTAGAACTATCACTTTCACTTCTTTACTAACCCTAGAAGCCTCAAACATGAAAGCAGAAATTTGTCTGAACAACTATTAGGAGTATGATGGACAGCAGTAGAAAAGATGCTTGCTTTTCTGAAAGGTAGAAGGTAGGCAAAAAAAGGTAGTTTTTCTCTTTGCAGGCTTCTAGATTCATGTCAGAAATATACAGATACAGAAGATAGATATAGCGGACAGAGAATACAAGTTTTATTTCCTATTGTCTCAAAACTATTTTGGTGACAAATTAAACACAAAAAAAACCCCAATGCACCAAATCTCAAAATACTCCACTAAACAGGGAATGTCAAAGACTGCCTACATGTAAAAATGCAATTACTTGAACTCGTACTTCAGCATGTTCTGTGTCTGCTAATGAGCACATCAAAGGAGGCAGCGTAAGTTATACTAAAGAGCAGGAAACACAATGGTGAATAAGCATGGAATACCACAGAGCAGGCTGTGACACAAGTAACATCGGGTTTGAGAATACTGCGGAAATTATGCTGATGTGTTAGCTGTTGATCTAAGGAACTTCCTTGATTTAGGCATCATGGTTAAAATGAATGATTGGCCTTTAGGACCACACACACAGACTAACCAAGGTGCAATCTGAGCTCAAGACATTTGCTTTACTGCTACACCTGATGTTCTCACTGTCTCCATGCATACCCATGTATATGTTTAGAGCATATTCTGTGGTTACATTTTTCAGTCTGAGGTGATTCAGAGCTCTTTTCTGGACAATTGTTTGAGCTGTGATCCCAGCTGTTTCTCCTACATGCAGAACTGTGGGAAGAGCAGTGAAAGCAGCCTTAACGCTGTAGCACATTCACTTGATTATTTTCCAGAAGAGTAGTAAGTTGTAGCCTGAGTAAGGAGAAGCTCTAACTGGCACGTGAGAATTATTACCTGATGCCATTGCAGGAGCTTGAATGTGGATGAGCATTAAGACAAAAGGCCAGATCAGAGCACAGTTAACTTCCACTATAGAAAAAGCTCAAGTCTTTTCACAGCTGTGAACATTTGCAACAGGTCAGACTTCATTAAGAGAATGATCCGAATGTGGCTTTCTGCAGCCTGTGGGGAATAGTTCTAGGCCAGATATGAATTCAGTGAAATCAGCAAGGGAATTCCCAGGTCTTCAGTTCTGTTTGTTAATTACACATAGTTCTGAGAAGAAAAGAATTATTTATTATTTTGTAAGAGTGGGCCTATTGTATCACTAGTACATGCAAGAAAAAGTTAAAAATATAGCTGTTCTACAGATTCAAATGGTATTTTTTTAAAAACAGAAACCAAATATGAAGACAAATTATATTCTTGATCCAAATAGATGAAGGCTCAGGATTTATATAAATACAAAGTAAATAATAAATAAACAACCGAATAAATCCTTGGGTTTCATTCTTCTCTCTCTAAGTTATAATAATAAATTAAAAATGATGGAACTTCTTGGATAGGAAAGACTGCCTAGTATGGCAACTTTGACTTTTAATAATTTATTGTGTCTTGTTTATTCCCCACCTTGCAAGCTGTGTGCTCTAATAGCCTTTATCTAGAAGGCATCTAATAGCATATTTCTGTCTACTTCAAGAAGAAGAAAAAAAAAAAAAAAGCAGAGAGAAATCACGTAGAGACCAAATCCAAAATGACCAGCTGCCAAAGTAGTAGAAGAAAGGACTAATGTATTACCCTACCCACTTTTTAACATACTGGTTTTCCTTTGGGCAAGGCATTTTTCAGGAGTAGTGTTTGTAAAGTCTTCAACACAAGGGTATTGTACATGATTAGGCTAAAGCCTAAAATGAGGAATACTAGAGCTAAAAGAGGAAATTCAATATCCTGAGGTACTAAAATTTATAAAGTGTCATTAGAGGACATGGAATGATTCACACAAACACGTCTCCATGGTGTGATAGAAAAAAGAGGGTTTTATTTTTCTGACTCCAGTATTTATAGATTCTTGACAATAACCAGCAACTGGATAATTAAGTTACCGCTTTCCCAATCACACTGGTCATGTGAAACGTCCATCAAAAGATGTTTCTTAGAAGGAATGAATAAACACCTATGTTTATAGTTACTTTCCTGGGAAAGTGTTTAAAACTATGAAAAACAAAAACAGAAGGTTTATCTTTCAGGGTGACAATAAAGTGCAGCGTTATTGGCCCCTCAGTACTTTTAAAATCTTGTTGAATTAAATTAAGAGGAAAAACTTTCATGGGAGTAAACTGGTGTAATGATTGAAGTTTAAAATATGTCACTTTTTTCCAGCTCTGAATATGTGCTTGCATTTTTTCTCACCAGCTAGAGCCAAAAGAGAGTACTTTTATGATAGATGTTCAGTTTCAGCTTGGAAAATATTATTTTATTTGTACTTACCTCATTAAACTACAGAGGCATCTCACAAAATGTAGGCAAATATGTTTCCCAAATGTAACTGTCTGTCAGAAAGTTATGTATTCATATTTCTTTTATAGCACTGACACAGAGAAATAACAGGAGAAGACAAAAATGTCAGCCACTGCAAGATGCTATGGGGAGCACTTGGAGATGGAATGAGCTGGCTTAGGCTCAGTGTGCAGCCACTTGGTGCCAGCTGGCAGCCAGGGCACTCCAGAGGCTGGAGCCCCTTGTGTCTCTATGACCTGGGGGCAACTGCTGCTAAAGAGATGCTTCCTTGGTATGCTGATTCATTTAAAACTTTTTCTTGCTTTTGATTCTCAAATGATCAGCTATTAATTTTTAATTTGCGTGAATTTTGTTCGAGCTTGACTCCTTGATTTACTGCAATCTGGCATCCCCTGAGGGGTTTTGTGGGTCTTTTTTTTCCCATTTCTTCCACAGTTTAGAGCGTGCCTCAGCATAGTGATGCACTGTACTGTGAAACAGTACAATTTAATTTAAAGTGGAACTGACATTGCAGCTTGAGGATTAAAAATATTTAAGTGTTTCATGTTGTTTCTTAAACAAAACCTTAGAAAGCCTGGAATGATCAAACTGCAACACAGTCTGCAGAAGAAAGTGTTATTTTGGATCTAGGCTGTGATCCATCTGGTATCTAGCCTAGGCCTTTGGATCACCTCTTCCCCGACAAACTCATAAAAACCTATCTGACCCTGAAAGACAGACTCTAAAATATTTGATGAGTTTTTCCTCACATACTTCATCCCAGCTCAGTGTCTAGGATACTTGTGACTTTTAAAACTTTTCTGAAGAAATGACTCAAACCAAAAACCTTTCTCTTTGAATTTGACATTGTCTGTACCAGACTTTGCACACTGGAAAGCTTTTAAAGCTCTGACTTAATGCTCCATAAGAGGAAATGAATCCATAAACCCATATTAGAATGAAGGATGGGCACATTCAATCAATACAAATGAGTGCTCCAAACTTCAGTAATTTATCCTTATCTTTAACTCATCTATAAAATACATTTTATTTCTTTGAAAGAGTGCTTTCTACACACAGATTAAGGAACACTGATGCAATCAACAGCACCACCAACAAATACATGCCCTTTTTTCTGGATTTCACTACAGAAATCAATTTTTATTGCTAACAGAAATTTTATAGTTTTCATAGAATTTTCACACAACAAAAATACAAAAAGTACACAATTTCTTAATGTTCCCTGAGCAACAGTAGATTTGATCTTGAGTGCAAATACAGTCAGTATATCAGATAAAACAGTGGACTCAAGCTATTATTTAAGCCTGTGAAAGCACAGATATGCTTGTATATATAGTTGAAAAACCAGTTCTTAAAAAAATAACCAATTGTGTCTATTATTACTTCCAAAATATAATGCACAGAAATTTTTAACAGACTCGCAGAATAATGTAGTGGAATTTGAAATTTAAGCTTTTGTCAAGAAGATTGGCTTTTATTATTCTTTCTTCACATTATTTCTAATAATGAAACGGAGACATTATTTTTTTTTTAAGTTGCAGCTCTGTTTTTAGAGTGGTTTTCTCACATGCTTCCTCTACTTCCATGCCATTTCAGTACTTGTTTGTGAAGAACATGAAAACAAATAAAAGGAATCTATAGACTGGGTCACCTTCTCAGGATTCTAAAGAAGTAAGTTCCTCCCAGGCATGAGCACCGTGGAATCCTTGGAAGAAGTTTATGTACAGAGAAAAATACACTCACTAAAGCAGACCAGACTTCTGTGGTCCATTTCTCTGTGGTTTAGCTCGAACATAAGATTATTTAGCGAAGCAGTGCAATAACACACTTTTTCAAAGAAAACCACCTTGAGGATATATAATAGAATTAATTTGTCAGTCTGGTAATTTCAGAAGAAATAGTGCAAATTTTTTGGAAGGAAGAGAACCTAGTGCTTACAATTCTATTTTGAACATAAAAATCAAAGGCAGCACGGGGTTTGGATAATGACGTTTCTGGATCTTCTGTTTGCAAAATCCACTTTAATTAGTGGCAGTTTTATGAAGAGAATGCCAGACAGGTATTTGCCATAGGGTGCTTTGGAAAAAATACAAACTGAACTATAGACGGATATATGTAATTAGGGTTCAACAATAAAAATGCAGTCATGCAGTACCTTCTATCAAAATGTAAGTACTTTATAAATTCTAATTCAGCTGCAAGTTACAGCTAGCTTATTTTATAAAAATTATAATTATGTGTGTTTAACAGCTGCACTAACAGCCAAGGTGACTTTGTAAAGAACATACAATAAGCAATATAAAAATAACCTATCTGTCCCTTTTCTGTTAGTGTTTCCACTTGCACCAGTAAAGCATTTGCAAAGGTGATCTTTTTTCCTTCTGTTAGCTGCAGTTTGTCATTTTATGGAAGAGAACACCCATGCAAAGCAGTTTAAGTTCCAAGTCTACATCTTGGCACTGACATTACCCTTTTTTGCCAGGAAATGTATCGTTACTTTTTCTTTAGGAAGTTAAAGAAATCGTATTTTAATGGTGTAACAGCAAACGTATTTTTCATCAAGTGCCTTGTGCTTAGACATTACTAGCTTAGGTATCTAAGTTTTTATCGCTTTTATCTAAGCCAGTGTTTCCATCCCTCTGCTTCCTTTCCTTGTGGCGTTAAACATTTATTTGAGATTTACATCAGAGTGACCCTGGCTATCATGAAGGATGCACAGGCGAAACCCAGGTTGAAAAAACTTCTCAGAGGACAGAACTGAAACATCGCTCTCCACACCATCCCCTCAAAAATCAGCTCTGCCAACTCAGCCGCTGCCCTGGGCAGAGAACAGACGGCCCAGCTCTCGGCACCCCCGGCTCCTCCTGGGGGCTCGGGCCAGCTCGGCTCTGAGGGCAGGAGGGACGCGGTGCCGGCACTGGCGTTTCCCGCCGGGAAATCCCAGCCGGCTCCCACAGCGCGGATCGGCTCCCGCGCCTCCCCGGGAACCCCGCCCTGCCCTTACGTCATACGCGCTCCACCCAATCAGGAGCCGCGGCTCCGGCGGCGCCAAAGCTGCAAAGGGCGGGCGCGGGCCGGGGGTTCCCTGGACCCCGCCCCCGGTACTCCCCGGCCACGTGACCGGGGACGCGGCGCCGCGCCGGGGGCGATGCCCGGCGGGAAGGTACCGGCGGCGGCGGGACGGGAGGAGAAGGGGCTCGGCGGGGCCGGGGAATGCCGCCCTGGCCGCCCCGTAGGGCCGAGCCAAGCCAAGCCGTGGTGCTCCCCGCGCTCTTCCCGGCGGCCTTGCCATGCGCCCCGGCCGCCGGCCAGCCGCGCCTCCCGGCCCCGCTGCGAGGGGCACGGGGGTGGGTGGTGCGGTGGCGGCAGAGCAGCAGCAGCAGCAGCAGCCGCCGCGCTGTGCCCTCGCTGCCCTTTCATATCCGGCTCCAAGGCGGTACTTGTGTTGCGGACTCGCCACGCTGGAACGCGGGGCGGGAACACGGGCCCTTCCCCGCGTTCCTGGTGTGCGCGGTTGCGCAACACTGACAGGGAAATCCAGCGTGGCACCGCCGCACCGAGGGGAGCGGAGCTCGGCCTTGTTACAGGGCAGGCGGGGAAAAAGTGCAGGGAGAGTAGAACTTGAGAGGAAAAGAGAATTGTGGGACCTGGCCGGCACTGATAGTGTTTTGAGCGGCTTCCTTCCCTGTGTGGGAGCGGAGGGAGGAGAAGCGCCCCGTGCTGTTTTTCGGTCCCTCTCCTTTGGTAATTTGCTTGGTGCATTGGATGTTCCCCGCAGAGGGGGAGTTAGGATGTGCTGGCTCTGATTAGCCGTGCTTAGGCTAATATTGAGGTACTGCTGAAAGAGGGACTGTAAATGTTGGTATATAGAGCTGACAAATAGAGTTGACAAATGACAGATCTGGTTCCTGAAGAATTTTGTCTGTATTGGTGTGCATGTTCAACCACTTTTTAAATATAAACACATTTAAAATAAATTTTAATGGAAGAAAATGTCTACAGCAAGCTTCAAAATAATCTACTGTACTTCACATAAATTAACCTGAAATATTGACACTATACGTGTTTTCTTTTCAAGTGTTTTAAGTTCTTGGCTAGTGGAAAAATGCACACTTAACTGAAACAAGATTTCACCAACTCTTGTTGCAATGAGATAATAGTAACTCCTTTTGCTGGCCAAGATAATGTTCTTTGTTACTTTATGAATGAAAATTTATACTGGTCAAGGGAAAATAGAGCAGTCCTCCTCACTTCCTAGCTGATAATTAAACTGACTAAAAACCCATGCCAACCTGAGATACAACAAAAATGTGTGATACTGTTACTGTATCCTAAACATTTTGGATAACTTAATTTTGTGTAAGCCTTTCTAAAATACTTCTGCTTTAACTGCTTTCACAGATTGTGGATTTCTCTCTAACTAGTTGGCATTTGTTGTTAATACAAAGTACACTTCAACAGTATTCTTATTCCATAAAAGTTTATTTCAGTGTAAGCATATTATAATTTATACCCTTGCTTAAAAAAGGATGTGTAGGTTAAAAAATCCTGACATTCAAATGGTAATCTTATGTACGTCAGTGTAAGTCATTGAAAATAGTCTTTCATTTAGTGTAGTAAAAATCATGAGCACAAAGAAAGGTTTTAAAAGAGTGTTTTAAAAATGTTGGTCTCACACGAATAGCAATGGGAATCTTATTTTAAGATTTTAATTTTGTTTAATATTTCTTTCCCATGAGAGTAGAAGGAGGTATGGAATGGCAGGTTATCACTGCTATCATTGACTGTGATCCTACAGTATAAATTTTTTTTATGAATGATTACAACTTGATGAGAACCTTTCTAGGGCCCACACGTGTTGTTGTGAATCATCTTTGGAAAATAAACATACTGTTTTTATAGGAGTAAAAAAATAATCTTTGCTGGGAAGAAGCCACACGCCATGACTTTAAGTCTGCAACCTTTATTTGAGTCCTCACTTGACAGTTTAAAATGCAAGGATGTTTTCATATTAAATTAGAACTTTTTAGCTAGGCACTAAAATGAGTAGTTACACTTTTAGGAGCTCAGTATCATGAATACTGCACTTTGCTGAAAATCAGGTGCCTGTTGTCAAATTCGGTTTTGTACTATCTTGAAATTGGGCTTTTGAAGGCCAACACTATCTGAGGTGTTTCAGTTAGAGTACTTTCATGTGAAATCAATAAGAACAAAGGTGAAAGGTGAGGGTGGCTGTTGGTTAGTGTTTGATATCTGCATACTTTTATGTGATTGCTCCCTTCAGGTTTTTTTTAAACCATGAAGAGTGTCTGTCAACTAGAGCTGTGATTTTGAATGCTTTTTCATTCTACTCTCTTCAGGAAGAATGTAACAGTTGTATTTGAACATTTCTGACTGATGTTTAAGTGATGTGATAAATTTTTGGATTTGGAAGCCTGTAGCAGGAGGAGTTAATGTGGTGAAATGTTTTATCACTAGTTTTCTCCTTCAGCTTATGTTGCTTTTTGTGTTAGAGAAGGTGATGTGTCAAAGAAATGCCACTTGCATATGAGGTAGATAATATATTGGGTGATGTGCTCCTGCGGGTTCTTCCTGTGGTTTTTGGGGTAGCCCCAAAGAAGCGGGATTGTCTGGAGTGTAAAGGGTGTGTAATGAGTAGCCTTTGAGCATATGGTCCCAGTGACTTTATATAGGGTGTTCCAGGGCAAGAAGTCCTGGGAATAAGTGACCACACAGATTGGTTGAGTGGAGATGTTCTAGATAGGAACATCTATTTAGAAGTCAAAGCCAACACCCCAGCCCCATACTTGCAGTGGTCTGTTGTGTAATCACTATGCATTTTCATGGTGTTTTCAGAGTGTGCCTCCCTTTTCCTCACATCTGCACCATGTAGGCTGACTTACCTTATCTCACTAATAACTCAAATAATAACTAAAGGAGTAATGGGGTAAGTTGCTTGCGATGCCCTTTATTAGGAGGGCTTGGTCCTAATTCTACTTATGCCAACAGGAGTAACTCTTTTTTTTTTCCACTCATTTAGAAGGAACTGCTCCAGAGACAAAATGCAATGCTTTTGGGAACAGAGGTCATGACAATTTCTATATGACATAGCCATCCTAGCCTTGCCCTTTTTAACTCAAAATTTCAGAGGTCATATTTTGGCTTCTGACACTTTACACAATTTACATGGTTCTTTTTCTGACTGTTTTGTAATAAATCTTCATTTTGTGATGTATGACAGGTCTACATGCTCTAGCTCTTTTGAGCCTGATTCAATGATTTATTTTATTTTTTTTAATTCCAATACTTTGTTTCTAGACACTTTATGCATTCCTTCAATAAATTACACCACTTATTTTTTGTGTGCCCCATTTTTATTTCTGATTAAAAGAAAAAGATGATTAACCTTGTGACTCAAGATTAAAAGAACTTACAATTGTTGCTGCATTTCTTTGGGAACAGCACAGTCTTCAGATAACTTCATTATAAATATTTATTCTTGAGAAGTAAGTTTCTTAAAGTGTTTGTTTCTCTGCTGCCTTGAAGCAGGCTTGGGCAGAAGCTAAGAGCCTTTAAAACTTTCTATTTCTGCATGCCAACAGATGTATTCTTGTGGTAGAAGTCCTTGGACACCATCCCTCTGTGCCAAGGTGGCTTTGCAGGTGAAGGGTAACAATTCTGTCCCCAGCACTGGCGCTGTTCCCACCGTGCCTGAAGGCAAGAAGCCAAAGAGAGGCCCTGCAGGCTGCTCTCAGCTCCCTTGCACCTGCTCCCAGGCTCTCTCAGCAACTGGATTGAAGCTGTAGGTCCTGTTTCATGAATTCACATCAAATAGTTACATGGAGATATTTAAATTAACGGGGAGTTTGGGATGAGGTAATTGTCTCTTTTTTTTTTCTTTTTTTTTTCAGTTTTTTAAGGGGATCTAGGATGTGGGAAATGGTGGCAAGGTATTTGTAGCACAGGACTGAAAGCCACTGCTGTCAGTATCAACAATCATAAATCCTTCTCTTTTGTTTCTTTCCAAGTGGTGTCTGCGAGAATTCGCAGTAGCTGAGGAACATCTCATGTAAAGGGTGTATTTCTTTACTTTCTTGGTTTGAGATTTTGGGGACTGTTTTCAGTTTTTCTCAGTGATTGTAGTGGCTATAAATTTCTGTGTGGTGGTAGCAGAAACTCTTGAATTTTCTTGAATCTGGGGAGCAGGGTGCATGGTGAAACAATGAGCTAATTAACCAGATCTGTCTGCAGTACTGATGGTTCTTCAGGTTGTAAATAAGCTGACATAGTGTCAAGCAGCTGGTGGAGCGGTCCCACTGACCCTTCTATCCTTTCTTCTGCTGCTGCATCAGTTGTAGATAACAAGTGCTTCTTCCCAAAGAAGTTTTCTGACCATTTGGTTCATCATTGCTGTGTCTGCACAGAGTCTGGCAAGTGCCAAGTGCTTTGGAAGAAGAATAGGAAGAGGGGGTTCCAGTTGTTTCTGGTTTGTCATGGAGTCATCTGCCCTGAGACAGCTCTGTAGTGCTGCTCTGAAAACCTGAGCAGCCCTGCCTTTAGTCAGGCTAAGCAAGTGCAGGATTAACTAAAACTCTTCTGCTGTGAAGTCATTAATTATGAAAAGTCTTTTTGCCTGTCACAGCCATGACTGTCTAGTACTCTGAATTTCAAGTGTTTAAAAGTCACTTCCAGTGCAACTTCACATTGAAATCTAAATAGAAGCGTAACCATCTAAGCATAAACCCATCTGTTTGTTCTATTCAGACTGCTTTTCTTACGTTGTTGACTGTAAGCATATCCTTTCTATATGCACCCTAACCTTAGGGGTTACTTAGGGAGAGGGAGTTACATGCGGCTTTTATCCTGCTGATTCTTGTATGGTATTCCTTTCCCAAATTGTGGCAGTTGTGCAGTGGTGGCCATGTCTCAGCTGCCACATTCTGCTGTTCGTCCCCTGCCTCTTGTGTCATGCTGTTACTTTGTTCCATTGGTATTGCACAGGATAGAGACATTGAGGTTTCCTGTCTGTCAGGAAATGTCAGGATTTTAAGAATAACATGAATGAGAGACTTAGCAGAGAGTAACTCCCTAGTTCTGTGTTTATTAAGCTTCCTAACAGTAGAAGTACATACAATGCCTATTTCATGCAACACGTAGTGCATGCAATGATGTGCATTTCTTTTTCACTTATTTGCAACCACTTCTGCTTTTAAGTAACCATCAGAAGTGGTGTTCTGTAAACCTGCTTGTAAGCTGTGGTGCTGCTGTTGGCACAGACAAAACTGGAGCGTCCCATTCAAGAAACAAGCTTAGGTGAACTGTATTTGATACTGTAAGTCTGCAAAATGTATCTCGCAAAATCTTCTAGAAGCTACAAAACCAGGCATATAAGCAAGACTCCCAGCACCGGCGAAGGCTAAAAACCATCAGAAGCACTTGCCAAGAGGACAGCCCAATGTAGAAATTCCCATCTAAGCACTCTGAAAATTGAGGCTTGGGCCAGCATCTTCACTGGGAGAGAAGCAGTGCTTAAATTCTCTTTGTGTTGTAATGTTAACCTTTCTTGACAAACTGCTATAGTCTCCTTACCCGACATGATGTCCTTACCAAAGCCCTGTTGATTCTGGATTTATTACCGTGTCAGATTCAAGACTGTATCTTTCATATATCTGTGGGAGTAGTTACGGGGACAGTTTGACTTTGGTGATAATGTGTAGGTGCTTTGAGGTCTAAATACCCCCAGCAGTTTTAGAAGAGGCTCTTAGCAGGGTCAGTTATCATCAATGGAAACTGCCAAGCATGTTTGTTTTGCTCTGTCTTCTTACTGGACTTTGTGACTGGAGGGGTGAAGATGCTGCTCACTGTAGGCTTTTGGAAACTGCTTGTTTCACTCTCAAGAGCGCTGGAAAAAAAAAAACAAACTATGGAAAACAAATATGCATTGCCATTTACAAAATGGAAAAACAGCGCCAAATGCTTGTGCTCTCAGGCACGTGGTGTGATTCTTGGGGCTGTGCAGGGCCAGGATTTGGGCTTCTATCATGCTCGTGGGTCCCTTACAACTCAGGATATTCTGTGATTCTACTTTTTGGTTTTTTGTTTGGCATATGTTTGACATGTATGTTACAATCCTAATTGACAAGCCTGGCAGAAAATGTGTGCGCTGATTAGCTTAACTTTGGTGTAATAATTATTTATAGGTAGAAACTGTAGTTGCTTGAAAGAAGGTATATCAGAAGACAGACAGATGATACAATCAACATTTTCTAAGATAAATTTCAGTAGCACAGTAGGATAAAATGACTATCATGCTTAAGTTAATTTTCTGTGTGTAAACTGGTGTTGAATCTGAGAGATAGCTTTGGATTTGATAACAGGCAATTCTATCATGAATCTTCAGCTGTTTTCAGATATTACAATCTCTTGCATGAAATTAGCACTGGATGATAATCAGTATCCTGTTTTGTGACTTATCTAATAATCTAACTGATTTCCAGCATCCCATAAGTGTAAGGCAATGTTTTTGATGGGGAAATGGTTGTGAAAATAAATGTAATTCTTACAGCTGAAAGAATCTGGGGTAGTTTTTTGGTTGACTGGTTATTTTTAATGGTGAACTGCATAGTGATACCTAGTGTGACCTCCTGTATAAACAAAATCCAATCAGATTAAATAGGACTTTGAAAGCATTATTTAGTTAAAGTGTATTTTAGTGAGCTATTCTTGTGTAACATAGTATTTTCAGTTTCACTGAGCAGCTATCAGGTACTATGAATTGTAACTTAGTCCAATAGAAAGTGAATTTACTAAAAAATTGATTTACCTCTGACATTGGTGGTGGTGTTATTTAGTGCTGCATAAAAGATGCTTGCAAATGGTTGAGGCTTTTTTTCCCAAGCTTATTAAAAATTAGAATTTGTTTGTAAGCATTCAGAAAATACTAGGGGTAGCCTAGATTAAGTAAATTTAACTTGAAATTGATTATGTCTAAGCAGTGTTTTTAATGGGTTTGTTTTTCCTTTCTCTAGCGGAAGAGACTGTGGAATGCAGAATGCACACCATTCCCAGATGAGACACCTCTGCATCTGAAAAAGTCCAATGCCAGGACATCAGTGTCTGCTGCTTGGATTTCCAATGCGTGGCTTAGGTGTGGGGATGGTTTTCAGAGCACTTCAGTGCTGGAGGTAAAATGCTGCCTTAGTGGTGTAGCAGATGCAAACTGACAGTGAATTTCCATGCTTGACTGAATAGTAAGATGTTGCCTTCTTTTTGGTGTTGTTCCCAAACTAACAGCATGTTGTTGCAACTGTCAAAAGAGACAAAAAATGGAAAGCACAGTTACATAAGGATATTGTCTTAACTTGTTAGTGTAACTTGCTGAGCATAAGTTAATACGTTGTGTTCTAGATAGCACTTATCACTTAGAAAATTCCAACAATGTACTGAAGGATGCAAAAGTAATTTGACATTTGGGATTGAGTGCTGCATTTCCTGAAAAATATGAAACAATAATACTGTAGCTTGCATCTGATGATTTTTTGCTAGACCTAAAGAATGTGTTTGCAATAGTGAATTAAGTGTAGAAAGTCCTGCTCGAACAGCCAGCTTGGAATGAAGAGTATTTTGTGCTGACCCCAAGCTGCTTTTCTGTTTCTTCTTCTGGTACGGAGCAGTCACAGTGTTGCGTATCTTGTGGGATATAGTAAAATCAGAGACAGGGCAACCAAGTAATTCTGTAACTTTTCAGTAGGACACATGCTTTACCAAGCATGTTGTGATGCCCACTTTTGACATTTTAGTGCTGAAAATACTGGCTCTTATTCTTAAGGTCATGTGTGATTTCTGTCAGTCACAGAAAGTTTTTATTTTCCAAATATATGAAAATTCAGATTTTATGTTACTGTTCTCATGTTTTAATACCTCATTATATTACAATTTTGTAAAATATTTTAAAAATAATTTGAAATTGTTCTGCTGAGCTTTGGTGGGTAAATAACAACAGCTTTGAATGTATTGATACTTGTTAAAATTATTTTTAATGTCTTCATGATTAAATCTCTGTCTCTTTTTAATATAGTCCCAGAGGCCTTCTAGTAAGAAATCCAAGATTAAGAAGCATCTTGGACCACTGTTAACAGCTGCTGAAAGTGCATCTAGTATGTTTTGCTTATTTCATCTTAACATTGTCAGAATATTGTTACTTTATTTTGTCCTGTATTGGGGTAGAAGTCGGCTCAAAATACTGATTGATTTCTTCTTCTGTTACTGCAATTAGAAGCTAATTTTGATAAGATGCACAGTCTCTCACTACTGTGGTGGGGCTCATCTATTCACCTATAGTGCCAGAAATGTATTCTGCAAAGCTGCAGGCACTCAGCTATTGCTTTTGAAAAGGTGAAAGAAGCATCACTAATGCTGTATATGGTGTGTATTATAGCAAGGATGGGATATTTAAATCCTTCACATTTTTATTAGAAGGGAATGAAAAATAGCCCTTAGCTGTACAGATTGTGAGATTATTCTGTCTTCTTCTAGACAGACAAGCAGGCATGAGAGAACACATATTTTGTAAATGTGAGCAATAGATAAAAAATCAGAGTTTTGTCAACCTCCTGCTTTTACAGTCTTCTGTATGCCCCTGAGTTATGTAGTATAGTCATTAAAATAAACAACTCTAGGCAGAATAAAGAGGAGGAGGACTTACTCTTTCTAGTTCTTTCCTTTTTTTTGAGCCCAGAGGAGAGGAAAGAAAGAGGGGGTGATATTTTTCAGTCTGTATTTCTGCTTGCTCCAGCAGCTGTGCTGCTTCTGTTGGATGTAAGTAGGTGACCTGCTGGGCACTTCTTTTTATCTTTTGGGGTTCTAGCTTTTCTAGATTTCTAAGAAGAACCTCTGTATTGCAGGAGGAGATGTGGTTATGTTTTTCTCTTCTGGGCCCTTCTGCCTAATTCCAAACGCCCAGTAATCATCTAAATTCCCATCTATAATGTTTTATTAGTGGTAGGAAGCGGAAAATTCTACCTTCCTAGTTCTGTATGCTCTGTGCTAAGCATGAATCCTTTTCTTCTTGCTTTTATGATTAAAAATTATGCAGAAAGGTACTTTGAATTAAAAGGTCTTACTTCAAAAATAGCTTTTCTTTGCAACACTTGAGAAGTTGGTTGTTTTTTTTCCCCTCAGGAAAAAACTGAACAGTAATCTCTACTGATGGAATACTTGTATTCTTTGTTACTTGTTGGATAAAGTCAGAGAGCTCCCAAACCCGGATTTCTAAGGGCAGTCTTTCTTTAAACCACTCAGCATTTTACAAGGGTACATGTGGGGGAGTGGAGGAGTGTTAGGACTGTGTGTAGGGGGACTAAATGTCAGACAGTCATGACTTGTCCTCACACTGCTGAAGTACACAGTGGTAGCCTCATTGTATAAAACATTCACTTATTGTTGAGGGCTAAACTGAAAATAATGCATGTGTGACTAAGAAATACATGTGAGTTAATACTTCAGTATTAATCTCTGATGCCTAGTAATAGAATTTATAATCTTGCCCATTAAAAATAGTACAGTTTACCTTTTAATACTTCTAAATTTAACAGAACTGCATTTCTGTAACAATATAACACTTTGCAATATTTTTTCACAGGAGCTGCTACTGGTGCTGCAAGTTCTAAGGAAGCTGAAAACATAATATGGACCTCTAGTGGCAGTGATTTTTCAGATGATGAAAATAAAACATTGATTCCAAGGTTGCACAGCAAAAAAAGTGACACTTCCAGAGCAGAGGAATCGCCTAACAGACATGATTTATTGTTACAAGACAGAAGTAGTGAAGGTAAGTTCAAATGAAAGATTTAACAAGAAACCTGTCAATTTCAGGTGCTGCAATGAAAATATTCTTGAGGTCATTCTGACAAAATGACATGATCCATTCCTATTTTGGCTAGATTAGTTGGAAGGTTTGGGTTTTTTTCATAAATTTCATCTAGGTATAGAGTAAGCTCTTAGTATAAATTACATACCAGAACTTTAAACCTTGGAGTAAAGGAGAACAGTTGTCTGCATCTACTGACTAGATATGGCAGACTTTGCAGCTACAGATAGCATCATCTTCTGTGCCATGCATTTTCATTTTGGAACAAGGTCTTCCTTTGCTTCCCCCGTTAGCTGCACTATATGAACAGCCATGAGTTTAGTTCTTAGAACTTCCTCTGTAATTCATGGACCAGGAGATGACAGAGGGGAGAAAAATTGATTAAAAAGTGCAGCTGAAGACAGAAAAATCTTTGCTTAATTGGGATAATGTGTAAGTTGCATTAGAACTTGCTAGGAAGTCTTTACAATGTAAAAATAAGTTAGGTTAACTTTGTAATACTTCAGCTAGATCTGAAATATTACAAATAGACTGGATCCTGGATGTCTGACAAAGCATTCAAACACTGCTGTGAGCTGAACAAATAGATTGACTGATTGATGCCTTTTTGTTTCATGACACTGTTTAAATATGCTCCTTAGGCTTGAAGCAAAAATGCAAAATCTTCTTCCTTTCTTCTATACTTTTACCATCTATATAACACTGTCATTGTCTGATTAACCATTATCTGATGGTTATTTTTTGTAATTCCTAGTCATTTTCTTCTTTTCAAAAAGGAAGGATTGTTCATTTCCTGAACTGCAATCTGTTACTGAGTGGGAATTTTTCTAACCTACCATTAATATAATTCACTTGTCCCCTGCAAGTATATCCTGCAGGCTTTAATCTTCCTCTTTTTTTTTTTTTTTCTTTTTTTTTTTTGAGACAATGCACAGACATTTTTATGCTTGTAAGACAGCAAAATTTGGTTTCTCTCTGTAATTGAAGAAACCCTGATGTGTTATGTATCTGCTTGAAGGTTACTGAGAAAATCCAATAATTGTCATGTTTTTCTTCTAAACCCAGAAATGTCTTGAGAGCACTGGGGAGTAAAAGTACTGTAATTTCCATGTTTTTTGAAGTAGCCATCATATACACTAATTTTAGCATTGTACCCAATGTGCCTGTGTGCGCGTGCATATGTAGGTACAATTGTAGGTGAGGTGACAGTAGGTAAAAAGTAGTTTTTAAAGAGATGTTCCCTTTCATGTTGAGTTGAGTGTCAGTACTTCAGTGTGACAAGATAAAATGGATTGCCTTGTATTTCATCAAGGAATTTATACCATTGTCACAAGTTGTGTGCAGCTTGTCACACAGCTTCAAGAGAAACCTCTTTGTGCTACCTGATTGCTGATGTCTAAAATTTCTGATGAAGCTTCCTCATAGTCAGAAACAAATGCATTTGTGTGTGTAAAAGGAGGCAGCACTACAGCTGTGTGCTTGTCTGGGTGACTTCAGAGTTTGAAAGGTCAGTATAGAAACTAGTAATTTAGATTACAATAGCACTGCCAAGTACAGAAGTACAGAAGGTACTTCCACAGTTCCATGGATATGTACAGATGCCTGGAGCATGGTGTAGATGCCTTCTTTCTCTGCTGCCTCTCCCTTGTACATGACTATTCCAGTGTTAGAAATATGACATTTACAAAAGCAACTCCCTAAAAAGCTTTCATCCCTTCTCCTTTGAACATGCTCATTTATGCAAAACACATTGAAATTATCACTTCTCATTACCTTGTGGCATATGGACCTAAAGGATTGAGGCTGCATGCAGCTCAGGCTTCCATGCCCTTCAGTAGATTCTTGGAGTTACAAATGGACTTTTGGAGTTGCATTAAATACCACATGATCCTAAGGACAGTGGGAAAAAAGTTCTGCATTTCTGTCTGCATCTTTTATTGCCATTACATTATGGGTTTGTTTGGGACTTTATTTGTTGTTTTTTTGCCTCCAGCTTTTCTTATTCCTGTTTCTCTTAATTTGTCCTCAACAATTCTCTCTTTGATGTGCTTAGAGATTTGATTTGCAGACTTGAATATTTCAGCATAGTGTTCTAGGAGATGACCATTTCAACTAGCTTTTTCATTCCTCTGTGAGGGTTACCACTAATGGCAGGTGTTAGTTAACACTGTTTAAGGCATTTGCTTAGAACAGTTAATTCTGAACAAGTACACGAGGAAAATCCAATGCAGCTGGGCAAAAAGGCCCCCTAACTAAACTACGGAAAATTAATAATAACTAAACTGAAAGAACACCCTACCTACCTGTGCAGTTAAATGTACCACCTCTTTGCAGACAGTACTTGTTTTTTTTTGTATGTATGTCATTTTTATCCTTCCTCACAGAACATTTTTGGCTAGTAGGATTTAGCTTTTATGAGACACAAAATACTTAAATATAAAGATCAGTTGAACATAGGTAAAAAATAATGTTGCCATTCTTCCCCCAAGTTAAGGATAGCTGTGGTATTACTCTGACTTTGTGCTTATAATAGATGGTGATTAAGAAAAACTCTTTTTACCAATATTCTGTTTTAGATGAATTGAAGCTCATTGACTGGGAGAAGGATACTGATTCCACCGATCATTGCGATGGGTCAGAAAAAGAGGATGGCTCACTAGAGATATCAGACTCAGACTCCTGCACAAACACTAATTCTCTGCCTGCCAAAGAGGTGACTGATGAGCTTTGTAAGGTAAGAAACTGTTCCAAGTTTAAGAAAAAAAGCTGCTGCTATAGTTATGGCATATATTTATATTTGTTTGCATTTGAATTGGGGCAGTGTGAGGATTTTGCCTGCCTTATCTTTTCAGAAGGAATGCAGTACACAAGAATTTCAAGGCATTTTCTTTGACTCAAACCTCAAAACCAAGCAGTGCCCCTCACATAAAGCTTGGTAGTGTGGTCACAGAATCACAAGATGACTGAGGTGAGAAAGCACCTCTGGAGAGTGCCTAGTGAAGCCCTTCTACTCATATCTGGGCAGCTGAAGCTGGCTGTTCAGGGCTGTGTTTGGTTTGAATATTTCCAAGAGCAGAGACTCCACAAGTTCTCTGGGCAACATGAGCCAGTGCTCCGTCACCCTTGCAGTAAAGCAGCTTGTTCTTATATTAAAATTGAATTTCTTGTATTTCAATGTGTATGCAAAAAGTCATCAGGTGGGTGAGTTTCTCACCAGAGAGGATCATCTGGATTCTCTACAGTCCCTGGCTGCTTGTGACAAGTTGGTGCCCAAGTTCCAGTAGTGTGGTGGGTGAGAGACCATTTCCTATTTCTCTTTATACTTTGAGACTATGACTATCTAAAAATCCAGGTGTTGGGAATAGAGCATGATGAGCTAAAGGACTACGTGCAGGACTCCCTTTGCAGTGATGAGGATTGCAAAGCTCCAAAGGGAAAGCTGTAAGAACTGAATCTTACTGGCTAAGATATGGTAGCTACTTTTTTTTTTTTCCTGCAGAAAATGTAAGTTTATTTCTAAAGACACATTATGTGTCAACCACAGATCTTTATTTAGTATCTTATAGCGGACTGATCTGTGTGAAAAGAACTGAGATGTGACAGTACCCCAGGCCAAAGTAACATTTGAAATGGGCTGCACAGAGTCGCTGTCCCTGGAGGTGCTCAAGGAAAGACTGGATGTGGCGCTTAGAGTCGTGGTCTAGTTGACATGGTGGTAGTGTTTGTTCAGATGTTGAATCGATGATCTCAGAGGTCTTTTCCAACCCGACTGACTCTGTGATTTACCCTCTCTCTGGTGCTGGCGGCTGGTGCGGCAGCGGGGAGCCCCGCGCAGGCAGCGCTGCCCGGAATGTGGCGGAGAGGCCCCAGGCGGGGCGGGCAGAGCGGAGGGGCCGCGCTGTGGCCCCCGAGGAGCAGCCGGGGAAGGGGCAGCGCTGGCCTGGCAGCCGGGAAAGCCCGGCCGGGGAGGTGTGGGAGCGGCCGGGGATCCGTGCTGGAGCAGCCCGGCAGAGGGCACCGCAGGCCCGGGAACCTCGGCCGGCGGGGGCCACGGACAAGGCTGTTAGCGAAGTGGATTAAAGCCTTATTGAAACTCGTTTATGTCTCGATTCTGTATGAAAATGTTCGCGAGTGAGTGTGACAGGGAGTCCTGCTCACAGCGGAGGGAGAGCAGCCTCCAGTTTCCCAGGAATCGGCCCCATTGCGGGGTGCTGGGGCCGGAGGGTAGGACGGTGGCTCTGTCCGTGGCCCCTCACCACAAGGGGGACATTGAGGGGCTGGAGCGAGTCCAGGAAGGGCAGTGGAGCTGGGGAAGGGTCTGGAACACAAGTGTGATGAGGAGCAGCTGAGAGAGACGGAGGTGTTTAGCCTGGAGAAAAGGTGGCTCAGGGGAGACCTCACCCCTCACTTCTCTAGAACCACCTGGAAAGGAGGCTGCAGCCAGGTGGGGTCAGACTCTTCTCCCAGGCGACAAGCAAGGGGGCCTAAAGAAATTAGCCTCAAGCTGTGCCAGGGGTTGGACATCAGTAAGAATTTATTCACAGAAAGAGTGATCAGACATTGAAAGGGGCTGCTCAGGATGGTGGTGGGGTCACCACCACTGAAGGTGTTTAAGAAAAAACTGGATGTGGCACGTAGTGCCATGGTCTAATTGAACATGGTGATTGGCCATAAATTGGACTCGATGATCTTGGAGTCTTTTCCAACCCAATTGATTCTGTGATTCTCTGAAACAGTGAGTCTGGCTGTGGCAACACGTGTGACCTGGCACTCATCAGGCTCCTGTGAGTGTCAGTCCCACTCTAGCATCTGTAGCTTAGAGTTCAGCAAGGCTTAGTCAATTTCAAGTTTTGAAAAACTTATTTTATATAGCCCAGGTCCTGGGCTGCAGCATCAGAAGAGGCTGCATGGTCTGCATAAATCTGTGAAAACAGAATTGAGATTTATGCAAGTGGTAAAAATTGTCCTGTTTTTATTACACCAGCATGACTTACCTCAGTGTACATGGAAAACTGGATAAATGTTATGAGGCACATTCATATTAGTAAATTATGCTCATGAGAGCGCTTTTTGGGATGCAAACATACTGTAATGAAGTTTTAAAATCTAACTAGAATATTTATGCTAGTACAAAAGATGTGGGTACATTGGGAAATTGAGGTTTTCGCTACAGATTTCCTCTTCCCCCATCCCAGCTGGAGTGCCACAGTGGGAATTTTGCTGGGTGGTCACCCTCAGCAGAAAAAATTCTTCTGGGAATTCAGTGTATGCAGGAGGGTAAATCCCCAGTGATTGCTCTGCCTGCTGCAGTCTTTGTTTTGCTATACTTGGGACATGCTGTTTTCCAAGGGAAAAACTGCTAGAAAAAACTGCAGGCAAGCTGAGAGGTTTCCAAGAGAGAATAGAAAAGCACTGTTCACTATAGGAGGTCATTTGCTGTATGAGTATTCTTTTAAAAGGCCTGTTAATTTTGTGGCCTAGTTCACGGTGAGGGAAGGGAAAAAAAAAGCCAAATGTTGATATATCATCATTTTTGTGGTATTTACTAAATATCTAGAATCTAATGGAGTGTGTGAATAATCAAAAGACCATGAAATTTATTTTACGCCGCTTCGAAATATGCCAAATACCAAGAGGTTCTGGAGGTTTAGGATTACTGCCAAAATATCTTTATGGTAGTATTTACTCTTGGTAAGAGTGTTTCTACTGGGAAATCTCTTCCTGCCCCCCCCCTTATATACTAAGATATCTAATTTTAAAATTACTTCTTTTTGGTGATAATTAACTACATAGAAAAGCTTCACGTATTGTTTTGGTTGGAAGATAAGACTCTCGCTTATCTCTAGGCTGTAAAGCTGCAGTCATGACTCAATTTATGTTCCAAGTCCCTGTGCTGTGTCTTTCCTATCAACTATCCACTTCTGATGTGTAAAGCAGCTTGATAAAGGATAATGAGGACGGCAAGTTGAAGCTGGCCTTGTGGTAGCAACTAATTTTTGTCTTCAGTTCAAAATTTTTGAAGGAAGCATGTGCAAGATATGACAGGACCATGCTTTACTTTCCTTTAGCTATTTTTAGGGGATGAGAGAGTTGTACCATGTTAGCTTTCATTTGACCTATAAGTGGTTGAATTTTTGGTTAAGATGATGCAGGACAAAGATCTGGCAAGGTGATCCCAGATGGTTCTATTCCTGCAGTTCTTTGACTTCCAGTTACTAGTGGTGGATACATATGGGAAATTTTTTCTTGGAGAACATGGTACCAAAATAAAGTTCAACCATTAATGTTAGTTTTTCAGTGTACATGTTTTCCAAAAGAGCACCATGTAATCCCTTCGAAATTGGAACACTCCATATTTTTATGCACCAGTAGTGACTACATTTTGCCAAACTTGTGTAGACTTTTTGTCTCATGAGCCGAAGTTCCATATTTTGTAAGAATTGCTTATCTATGAATTATCTTAAACTTATAAATATTTAAATGCTAGTAATTAAATGAAAATGTGTGATCCTATAGGTAAATTTCTCTCTCTTTCCATACTACCTCTGAAACTGGGAATTTTGTCCGTGTGCACTGAGTGGCATCATCTTCCCCACTTGAACCCTTCTTCAAAACACTTAACCCCTTAAAGTAGGCCAGCATTTGTATGGAGTATATAATTTTGGTATCTTACAAGAATATGGTCTTTTCTTCGTGCCCTCTCTGGTAAATCCACTTTATCAGTTTCTGATGGGTAGCCATGTTTGCTTGCTTTACATGGGGAACAAGTGAGGTTTATCCCAGAATGGTATGGAATTAGTCTTAGGTATTTGCTTCATAGCATGAATAAAGCTTAACTGGTTAGGCTTAACTGCAGATCATCTTTATTGCACAGCACACTAGTAAGTGCAGTAGACACTTGTCTGCTGATCCTAACTTCTGGTTTGGGTGAAAATTGATCAAAAAGTCACATGGTTAAGAGCTTGTTCCCTTTGAATCTTAGAACCATGGAATGGTTTGGCTTGGAAAGAAAATTAAAGATCATCCAGTTCCCCTGACATGGGCATCACCTTTCACTAGACCAGGTTGCTCAAAGCTCCATCCAGCCTGGCCTTGAACAGTTCCAGGTACATCCACAACTTCTCTAGACACCCTTTTCCAATGTCTCACCACCCTCACAGTAAAGATTTTCTCCCTGATACCAAATTTAAAGGTGCTCTGATTCAATTTAAAGCCATTCCTCCTTGCCCTATTGCTATAAGACATTGTAAGAAGTCCCTCTCCAGCTCTCTCATGGGCACCCGGTAGAGACTGGAATACACAGAGAGTGCTAATATCCCTAAACTATTATGCTGAATGAAGACAGACAACTGAAAAAGAGATTTGCCATGTGTTATGTGTTTCAAAACTCTTTAATAAATCCCTACCACATTTCCAGCTCTCTATTGTGCTGCAGTGTGTGTGCCCTGACATCAGGCAATCTGATGTGATACTGAATAATGTGCAAAAAATTATTTTAATGTTGTCCAAAAGGTTTTTTTGGGGTTTTCCCTGAGTGAAGAACACTTTATTTTAGAAGTCCTTCCTGCATGAATACATGTAGGTCTGTGTCTTTTACCTGAGGCCTTCTGATCTTTCAAATTAAAGTTCATTCGGTTGTTTAGAATGTGGATTTATTACTGTCTTAACCTGGCTCTTTAAAAAAAGCCCTCAAAACAAATTCTGTCCTTCTGTGGCATTACATTGAGGGGGATTCAACATACTTCATGAAATTCTGAAGAGGTCACTTAAAAGATGAGCCAAGATTTGCTGTTATTTCTGGACTTGCTTTCATGTCCTGGCTTTCTTGATCCATTATAATGGTAATTATAACTAACATTGGCTTGGTAATTAGAATTGAGTCTAGAACTATTGTTGTGTAACAGAATTTAAAACAGGTTATCTCAAGGTAGGGAATCATTATTACGGCAAATGGAATTTGTGTCATCCTGTCAGACTGATGACTTAACATGGATAAAGGGTGATGATATGACTGTGTTATTGCAAGCATTTACTTTTGTCAGTTCATTATTGTGTTTTTTTGTTTTTTTTATAATATATTCAAAATACCCACAAGCTCACAATTATTTCTAAATGTGTACTTTATGGAATAATTCAGATTGGAAGCAATTGCAAGATTTCTTCAGTTCAACCTGCACAAGACAGTCTCAGATGCAAGGTCAGACAAGGTTGCTTTGGGATTTATCTAGTTGGATCCTGGGAAACTTGAAGGATGAAGACAGCATAACTGGTCTGGGCAGCATCCTTCTCCCTTCCCTGTCTGTCTCCTCTTTGTCTTTCCAAAAATAGGAGCCTTATTTTTCAGGGTAGAACTGGGCTCTTCAGCTGAGCCTTTTAGGCAATACCTACAGGTCAGCAGATTGCAAGTTAGTAGTGGTACAGAAACAGCCACCTTTTGCATTCATGCCTGCAAGGTGAAAGGATTTATACCTGAATGACCAGACAAAACTGAACCTGTGCACCAGCTGCTTCCTGCTGTATCCTGGCTGCAGGGATGTCTCTGCATCTTCTGATACAGGAATCAAACCTTGAAGCTTTTTTCCTTAGTTACAGACCATATTTCCCCTCTCAACTTTCTGTTTTCATGATTTGGTCAGATTATCAGAATAGGAAACAGGATGTTTCTGGATGTGCTGTAGCTATTTGTGTTATAGCTAGCTTTTTTTTTTGGTCCGTAGTTAAACAATGACCCCATTAAGTTTAAAACAGGACTGATGACACAAGTTCAGCTAATACCTAAGTGGCTCAGATATTCCTTGCTTTGATAGTTTAAGTTACCTTGAGACTATTTTCTTTATAATTCCTGGACACATGGGTTCAAATGTTAGTGTGGCTGAATTGGTTCATTATCCTCAAGGACAGTTACATGAATATCTTGATACACATTATGTGTATTTATGGTGGTGCAAAAATGCCTGAAGTCCTGATGCCCATTTTGATGGAAGCATCTTTGATCACAGTTTTCATACATACAGGTGCTTTTGTAGGTGATCCACAGTGTCACTGAGACAGAGAGCTGTGCTTCTTTGTGCCTACTTTGTAAAATTCCTGGATGATTTATTAGTTAAGTAGAGTAGAAATTTCTACTATATATACTTCTATTATATATATATATATATATTATATATATGTTATATTTTATATATACTTCTACTATATGTGCTTCTGTGTAGCACATTCTTAAAGTATGAAATCTGATGGATCACAGCACCTATGACAGTGACATAAACAGACTTCAGACCTTGCTGCCTTCAGCTGTTATTTCCAGAGTGTATTTTTATGTTGTTTGAAGTACCAGGCTGCTTGTGAATGCTAATCCAACCCCTCTGCTTTGTTTAACTTAAGGCTTCAGCTGAGCTCCATATTCTTTCTTACATGGCTCTGGAGAGCAACAGCTTTAAGCACAGCTGACAGCATTGCTATCTTGGCATCCATGTATCGAATGCCCCTCTCTATGTGGTCTTCCCACATCCTCCCTAAGTTTGCCTGGTGTTTTAAACAAGGTTCAAGAGGCCTGTGTTAGCTTTCCTGCAGCTGCATGCCACACAAGGCGTCTGCATTTCCTCAGGTCTGGCACCTCTCTGGGGCATGGCTCTTGCCAGCACCACAAAGGATCTTCAGGAGTAATGGGAAGAAGCAAAGCAGTATATGTTTGCCCTGTCAGTGCCCTGATCTCCATCTAAAGAGATGAAGCAAAGAAAGAGGGTCTTGTTTGTCTCCTGTTGGTAGCTTGCCTGGTGCTGCATGCAGAAAGAGGCTACAGGTACAAGTGGAGTGTGCACTGCTGGGAGTGCAGTACTCTCCTTTGGAAGGAGAGAGAGGATATAGACAGAGGAATTAACAACATTAATAGGAAGTTAAATGCTTTTGTCTTTCTGGTTTATTCACCTCTGATGAGGCTTTCTGTCATTTGCTCTCATAGATTTGCTATGGATTTGCTAATAGTTTTGTGCTCTGCAAAGAGTCGTGAGTGCAGTGAGAAAGCTGCTGAGTTTTGATTTGTCTGACTTTGTCTTCCAAACTCTCTCAGGAGTCTTCAGGATAAGTTGGAGGAGAGATTGATTTGAATTTGTTGGAATTTTTTTTTTTTAAGAATTGATGGAAGAGAACTTTAGTGGTATGTGTAGGACCAGTCTTAATAATTTCTCATTCTTATAAGTGTGCTTTCTAAATACTGTAGTTCTGGAAGGAGACCTGTACAGAGTAGATTTTCTAATGGCTTAAATTCTCTAAAAGCCTTTGGTCTGGTCTTTCTCGTGGGCTGTCACGGTATTTTAAAAATAATTTTATGATCCTTTTGTGACTGGTTCTGTTACCCATTTTGTTGGTTCATGGTGTCAGGAGAGGGACCTAATTTATTGGGGAAAGTAAAATTCTCTTTTATTACCAAGAATGTTTGTTGCAACCAGTTGTGGGAAAAAAAGAAACAGCATTGCATATAATTTCAAGGTTCCTAGTGCAGTTGCAGCTTCCATCTTTTCACAAATGAATCTTACTGGTGTTGAGGTTTGTGGCAGCAGTATTAGAAAGGTGTGCCTTTCTAATATGTCTATCTTCAAAAAAATGTATGTGTAATACTGCCTATAAAATGGTTTTCAAGTGAAAATAAGACACCTAAATGTCCAAAGTCATCTAATTCCTGGTAGAACAAATAAAGCCTGAAGTGTACCAAAATCATCCAATTATGCTTGTTTTTAGGCTTCCTCTTCTAATGAGTTCCTTGTCAATTTTCACCGAAACAGAAAAGTTCCTTTCGTAGTAAGGGTTAGTATGAAGCAGCTCTTTGTAGAATCTACTGCATTGTGAATATCTAGAAGTAAATTTAGAATATCTTAGAAAGCACAGGAAGACCAAAGTTTAGAAAGAATTCTAAACTAACCTCAGGGTTATTAAAAACCCCCTGAGGTTTTTCCAGTGTGTTTCTCTTTAATGGATGACACTGCTGTATATCTCTTTAATGGATGAAGCTCTGTCCATATCTATATATGGAAGAAGGCAGTTATGTGGGGTTTTGTTTTGTGGTTGATTTGGGGTTTTGCTTTGTTTTTTTAAGTCATGATACTGTATCTTTAGCTTGTAAAGAATGCAGTTTGATGGTAAGGTATGGGGAGCATGACTTTTGTTCCTGGTTCCCATTTCAGTGTGGAAGTGTGTTGGATAGATAAGAGATGAATAAAGGGGGGCAGACCAAATGGAATAAAACTGAGAATATGTATAATAGAACTTGAGAAATTTGGGTGTATGAAATGTTGTTGGGCAAGGGGTTAACTTTCTTGGGAACAATAAGAAGGAGCTGGGATGGTGTGAAAATGTAATGCCTCTCATATCCAGTTTGTCAGGGTCTGTGTCATGTTTGTGATAAGCAGTTTCTATACAAACGTCTGAATCATCTGTAGATGACAATTCAGATTTACAGTTCTTTTGTTATCAGGACACTCATGTTCCAGACTAACAACCCTGGTGTCTGATTAACCCTTTCTATGGAGATGGTCTCTAACTCCTTAGTTGTAATATATTAGAGTATGTTAAAGAGGGTTTTGCCTGCTCTGTAGGAATCTGTTAGCACATTCTTGTGTATAGGCCAGCTGCTCCATATCTTTTTATCCCCTTTAGGATAACATTATTTGCCTTCAGATGAGGGCAACAGACTTGACTACCTCCTGGTTTTATCTTTGTCCTCAATCTCTCTGGAAATATGCTATGCAATTGTTACTTCATATGATATATTTCCCACTACTCACAGCTTCAGCCGAGCTTTGTTATTCCAACTTCCTGGACACATGGAGCAGTTGTTGCACATGGCTGTTGATTCACTGCTCAGTCCCAGCACAGTGGCATTCTTATTGACTCAGTCCCAGTCGTTCTACTCCCACTCTGTCTCCTCAGCACAGTCACTCTTTCATTCTCTTGTCCCCATTCACCTTCACCTGGCCGTTGTTTGGTGTCAGTTCAGTGGTTCTGTCTTGGCTAATACATCATTTCAGTCCTGTGTCACCAACTACTCTCATCTGGTTGCAACTCTTTAGAAACACCGATTGCGGCAAACTTGTTGCTGTTTTGCAGGTACCTTGACATCTTCCTGTGCATGGGAAAGGGAACATTAAAGCTAAGTGAGAAAACCAGACTAGAACTGTCTGCTTGTGGAGAGCAGCTTCATTCTGACCTAAATAGTAGTCTGTGAGAAGGGTTGAGGTTTGTTCTGGGTTTTAAATACTCTGAAAGGCTGCTAAAATCACCACAACTTTAAAAATCCCTTAAGCTTGCACACACACTGTACTTGTGGATAGTCGCTTTGGTCTTCCTGTTCACAAGAAAAAAGGTGTAGTGGAACTGGAAAAGCTTCAGAGCAAGTTGGTAGGAGCAAAATGTTCAAGAGAACAGAACAATCTCATAAAGAGATTGCTGTGGAGAAGGCATGAAAGAAACCCATGCCTCATAAATAGATAAGAAGTAAACCAAACGACTGGCTACTGTCTCATGCTAGGTGCATCAAGTGAAACTAGTAGGTTGATTCAACATGAAAATAGAGTTGATTCATCCCACTATATGAGCTGCTGAACTCCTTGTCACAGAATGACACAGATGCTGAAAGATTACATGGGTTCAAGGCTAACTGGACAAACTCAAGGAAGACAAGACAAATCTGTTCAGAATTAAATACAAAGATCTTGCCTCTAGTTGTAGCCACAAACTGGAATAAGGAAGACTCTTCTATGGCAACACTGCTGCATGCTTGTCCTGTTTTAAACTCTTCCCTAAACATCTGACATTAATCATACATAGCTGGAGACAAAAGTAAGGGGGTAGAATGACCCTTGGTAAACTCCCCTACAGCTATTCCCATGTTTTTGTGCTGTGGGCTTTTCAGCGTGTATGAATTTTGTCCTTTTTACCATCACCACCCTCGGTGCTTCCTTTGCAGAGCAATTGAGAAGTCACATACCGAAAGACAATGTTGCAAATGAGGCTCCACTTGGTCAGTGCAGTGGATGCCCTTTGTAGCTGTGGTTCTCTACCACCTGCTGCTCTGTGTGGCTTCTGCAGGGTGTTCTTTCACGTAGCCTAGTTTATGCTTACCTCATGTTTTTAATAAAGCTTTCTGTACAAACATTAGGCAAGGAAAGGAGCTTTTGAGACAGCATCGATTTTGTAGAGGGTGATGGCTCTAACCAGACTTGCCTAGAAAAGTGTTAGCTTCCTTGGAGTGAGCTTCAGAGACTTAAGTTTATTTGATTTGCTTGATTAGGTGAGGGAGAAGTGTGAAGGTAAGTCTGGGCTTTTTTATTTATGATTCGTTTTTCAGTTTTTTGGTTTTTTTTAAAATTTAAATCTTCAATTTTTATGACTAATTGGAAAAGCATAATGTTGGGGTTTTTACACATAAACATTTGAAGTACGTTGAGGCATCATGAAAGTAAAAAAAAAAAATAATTTGTGTTGCCAAGCTGTGAATCTGATATGTTCCAATAATAATGTGATTTGTCTAGGATATGAAGCATTTCAGTATCTTTTAGAATGGGAAAACAGTATAACTACTTGTATAAAAGGAATAAATAAATACCCCAATCTAATAATGCATTATCTGTTTAAAGGCAGAACGTGAAAAAAGACCTTTTATTTGTGACAGTTGCAGATAAAGCATCATGTTGCCTTTTGGCAAGTTCTTTGCAGACTTGTACAGAGAAAAAAAAGTATTATGGACAGTAATGTAACAGTTTTACATAGCTGCTTGTAAAACCAGATTATATAGCTGTATACCAGGACGCCTTACAGAAGCTTTGACTTACTTATTCCTCCTTTATGGAGCTCAACAGATTTATCCTTATAATATGGGATATTTGTGGTATGTTGGAAGGATATAAGTGTTTTTGTATGGTGTTTGCTTACTGATTTAAAAAGAAAGGGCCAAAGCATCTTTTTGGACTAAGGAACTGTCATCAGCCTGAGTTTGTAGTAGTTGGAAGAGGAGGAGAAAGAGATATATTTTCTCTTGAATAGTTTATGGGTGGAATGGTGGATTAAAAAATATCACGTTAAGTAGACTTTTTGAAGGGTACAAATTTAGGATGAGGAAATAAAGTAGGACATAATTGCTGTTCTCATGGCTAAAAAGCAATGAGCCAGACAATAGATAAGACTGTCAGTTTGAACAACAACAAAACCAATGTTTTTGCATGAAACTATTCTGAAACAAATGCCAGGAGGGTGATTATTCCCCTCTACTTTGTAACCTTTATATGCACTTGAGTCTAGTTTTCCTACTCAAACAGTAGAGCTACGTTTGCTCCTTACATTAATATTGACATATTGACATGTGGCTTATATTATTTACAATTTAAAGATTCTATGATGCTTTTCTCATCTGAAAAAGCATTTCATTGTTAAAAACCTTCCACTCACCACAGCAGTTGTGGAGGAAAAAGGTAGTTAAGTGGGCATCAGAACAAAGCAGGGAATTCTTTTTTTATTTCTTTTTTTGCATGGCTTTACAATTTTAGCTAAATGATACCCATACATATTGATGACTTCTCAGATCTAATAACTCAGAGGAAAAATCTGTGGTGAAATCTCTGGTTTTGGTTCTTCAGTATTAAAAAAAAAAGAAAACTTGAAAATATCACTCATGTTGATAATGAATATGTTGAGCTGATTCATCACTTTAACAACTGTAAGTAAAAAATATTTCGCTTATCTCCTTAGTGGATCATCCTTGTGGATGCTGAGTATAAATTTTTAAGTTATCACAGTTCATTTTGTTGGGAGGTTAGTGGAAGAAATCATAATTTGGGAAATAATGGAAAGTAAATAATGGAAATATAATGGAAAGGAAAACTAGGACATGATTTTATATAGGATTGAAAGGCAACACAACTTCTCTGCCGCACTTCTGTGGTACAAGTCACTTTTTGAAGGCAAGAATGGCAGTAAGATTTGAGGGGGAGGAGTAGCACTATGATATTATAAAGTACCCAGTGTGATTATTTGTTGTGTGTATAACTTTGCAGCTACTTTGAGCATTTCTGCTCATACTTTTAATGCAGAAGTTGCTTGTGACTTCAAAAATTTGGTTGTGAAGAAGCAAAACTTTTTACATCCTCTGCATGTGAGTTTCAAATACTAGTCAGCTGTTAATTGCCATCAATTAATTTATAAGGGTTTTGGAAAGTGGTGGTGGAAGTTTTCTCTCTGCCTTGCATGCTCCAGATGCTCTGAACAGTCAGAAGTAATAATGTAGACAATAATCGTTTGCCTTTGACACAGTCATGATCCTTGTCGTCATCATAGAGCCAAAAAGTAAGACTGCTGGTGATATGTGTGGTGGTTTATTTTCACATTTTGAGCAGGGAGGGATGATTTAAGAGACCACTGAATGCTAATTTCTGTTGCTTTGTTACCATGCTTTTTAAATGGAAGAACAGCAAATGGATTTAATTTTTATAAGACTTGCAGCCAGTAATTGTAAAAATTCTCCATCTGCTTATTAGCAGCACTGTCTCTCTATGAAAAGAAGAAAGATGCTTGTGTTTTCCTGATCTGGAATGAACTGGAATGAATGAATGAAATGTTCTGAAGGAGATTCCTGACTGTTGGTAGTATTGTAAGGTTAAACTGCAAGAAAAATATATTGCAATGTATTTTTTTTGATCAGCACTGTGACTCTTTAAAAATGCACTTCATTGCTTAGGCTCGTTATCTGCCACAAATCCATTGTCACTTCTCGTACATTTTGGTACAGTTCTCAGCATAATACTCATTATCTTTTCTGAGATTTCTTTAGATGTTGTAGCAATAGTAAACCACAATGACTTAATCAGAAATCTATGGCTGGTGACCCACCTGTGGTGCCTTCCAGTGGCTTTCTTTGCTGACATTAAAAACATTAATTAGAATATAAGAAATTCTACAGTAATACCAGAATTCTGGAGAGTTCCGTTTAAAAGTGATTGGATTTTTTTTCTGGAGAAAATTCTAATTACAATTATAATTATTAACTTTGTTAATAATTTAGTTAACTTTATTAACTAAAATAAATTATTTTTTTTTATAGATAAGTCAAATGATGCTCCCTCAGGAAACCTCACTCCTTAGGAGTGTATCAGAAAAGAAGCATTCACTTGCTTTGTGCTTCTTTGCTTTTTGCACCTCACATGGGCCACTGTCCCAAATAGGGTGCTGAGTTCAAAATGTCTCTGGCCTGACTTGTTCTTGCTGTTCTCACTTGGTTTTCTTCATCTCCACAATTTTTAAATTGCTGCTTTATTGCATGTTTAAGTCCTCAGCTTCCAGAGCCTTGTTAACATGTTATCTTACGTGGCATTATGCCGGTGTGGACGGGATTAAAGCAAAAGGAAGCCCTGGATTTCTGCTTGCATCTAAAATGAGCAGCAAATCTGATTGGCTATTTCTGTTTAGTGAAACTGAAACTTTGTACCTGGTGCCTCAGTCTCTCTGGCAGGTGTTAGTCCCAGTCTCTCTGGCAAGCATTAGTCCTAGTCTCTGCAGTTTCTAGCAAGAATAGTGTTTTAATTTCTGCTATGTGAAACCAGATTAATTGCATGCATAGAAATCTAAACAAAAAATGCTGGAAAAAGTTGCAAAGAAATTCTTTTGTTTGGTTTTATGAGCTTAACTATTTAGTGTTAGAAAGAAAGGAAACTGTACTGTGGAAAATCAATACTTGTTAAAAACTCTGAAACTCCACACAGAGGACAAACTAAGGCAAACTAGTCCATAACGAATCAGAAACATAAGATTAAAGTGAAGGAGATGATAATTATGGACATAAAGAAATAACAATACATAAGAATGAAATTAGGACTGAAGACACCAATTTGGCATTTTATTTAAGTAAGACATGAGTACAAATCTGTTTTAACATTGTGAAACTCTGTAGAATCCAGAAGCCTGATGGGTTGTATCACATTGTTTCTGTGGTTAAAATGCGGTCACTACTACAGGTGTGTGTGTTTGTTTTTAGAAAAATACCTCAACCTGCACTAGCTTTTGAAAAAGAAAACACACATACACACATCAACCTGAAGCTGTAATTGGTAAAAATAAAAACAAGCATCTAGAAATATGTTGCCATATGTAGCTGGCAAGGAGCATCACCTCCTTTCCTGCAAACAGTAATAACTTCTATTTAATAAATAGAAAGGTCTCGAGTTTTGTATGCACAGTCAGGTGCAATTTGTTTGCCTCTGTCTATATTTATTGTAACCACAGATCATATAAATCCTGTTGTGTTGCCCTGTAGGTAGCTTGACATTTTTTCCTTTCACTCATTTCCAGTGCATTTCATCTGGTAATAAGTAATTTCTAGACCAAAGTGTTGTGAGGACTGACAGATCGGATGTTGTGAAAAAGCAATAGAAATAAAATGCTTCAAGTTTAAATGTTGCAGAAGCTGAAATGCAACACCAGCCTAATTGTGGCATTATCCTGGGTTTACTCACCTATGAATTTGATTGTATCTGTCATGTGCTGCCGCACTTCCTGCTGCTCTGAAGTCATGTTTTTGTGTTGCTTCTGCACTTAACAACTCACTCTTGTTATGGATATGTCCTAGATTCTTTTCTCTGACCCTCCAAATGGGTATTTTAACTATGTTTAAAAAGGGGTGAGGAGAAAGTAGGCAAACGTGTTAGATTGTCAGGTTCTGCAACATTACAGATAATAAGTGCTCTTCACTTTATTAGCAAATGACCCAATTCTCAAATCAGTAACTTGGCACGATAACGGAACTACATGATATTTCTGTACCTTTTCAGTATCTGAGTCTTGTTTACCCTTGTTTTTAAGGAGGATGACCAATCTGATAAAATTGTCCTTCATTTAAAATGACAGTGTTGTATTTAAGAAAATAAAAGTATCCCTTTTGCCTGCATTTTTTTCCTTACCTGGAGGGTATGTAACTAGCTGAAGTTGTGTGCTGTTGTGGTTGCTTTCACATGTACATAGTTTAACATGGTTAGAGATGGCTTAGGAGTCAGCTGTGCTGTGAAAATGGGATTTTACTATTAAACTTGTGGATAGGTGGGGTTTTATTTTGTCTGTTAAATGGAAACATAACATGCTTCAGTGGAAAGTTTTAATTCAAACAGTATATACTAAAGTCAGGGAATGTGTTACTCTGATTTTGGTTCTGGTGCAGCTAATTGCATGCAATCACTTGAGATTCCCTGAACTGCAAATGAAAATACAACACAGTTTTATGTTCCAGGGAGATGAGGTGGTTTAGGGGAGAGAGAGGGGCAATGGATGGCTTTGCTGGCTTTTGTGGTCAGCTACAAAACACGAGGACTTGTTGCTTTATCTTTTAGTTATTAGAGATCCCAACTAATTTTATTTTTTTTCATATCCCATTCACAGATTTGAAGGGTGTAAAAACAAACAATTTTTTTGAATACACACTTTAATAACACAATAAAAAATTAATCTCACTCTTTTCTGAGCGAACAGTCCTGTTCATTTACTTAGAGGCTGCGAACCACACTGGGTGTTAGGAAGACAAGTAGCCTGCGTGATTGCGGTAAGTGTGTCACATCCTGCCCTCAACTTTGCCCTCCTTGGAGGCTCTGGCAGTCTCTCTGTGGTTTGCCCACTAGCCAGCTGGGAGTGGCTCGAGAAAACTTCTCTAACCTGTGGATCTGGTTCTCGAGCAAACTTTCAGACTTAACAGTATCTTGATGCTCATTGCCAAACCCAATTAGGAGAGAGGCGAGGGTACTGGGGCAGGCTTTCAAAGTTTCACGGAAGACTCAGCTGTAATTTTGTGACAAATTTAATTGTGTGTATTCAAAGCAATGTAGTATGAGGATTGCTGCAGGGCTTTTTCCTCCTTGACAACCCAGTCAACTCCTTTGTAAACATGAGACTACCAAAGAGCTTCCCTTGTCTGTGAAAATCTGCTCCCCATCCCTGTGGCAGGAGTAGTGTTTCTGACTGTGTTTGGAGGGGAATGGGCAGGCAGCTTCTTTGACATTAGAAATATACAGTGTGAATGCCAGCACATCTTTTTTAAATAAATATGAACTGCTCCTTCCATAGGGATTCTTAAAGATAACTATCGAGTCAAAGCATGTCACTGGAAATTTGTGTGTCGTTTGAATTCCCTGTCATTTTTGTCATCAGCAATCTTTGTATTTCTTACTTGAATGCTGTTTCTTCCTGTAACTTGCCAAACTCTGAATTCACTTTCTCTGCTACTTGTGCCTTCTTGGATCTGGAGTCTGACCATAAAAAGACACCATTAGAAACTGAGTCCACTGATTTTTCTCCTGCTCCATGAAAATTTTCACTTATACATGGTTGTGTCAAAAGATTGTAGATTGTTTATAGGGAGCTTTTAAATTACTCATTTTTAAGGAGTTCCATTCTCTGCTTTGTCCTGATTAGCATTTGTGGTTTTTTCCACATGTGAATATGCTCTTGATATATCCCACTACAAGGCAAAAGAATATGGTGTAAGAATTATATTTTTTTTATCTCTCTAGACTGTTTTTTTATTTTAGGATGAAGTTACTCAGAAAATGGCATTTTGAGCGTCAGAAAATTATATACACAAAACATAAACACTTGGGGTCTTCATGAATTTTTTTCACGCTTGGGGAGATAAAGCAGAGTACTTTTCCCTACTGTTAGAGTATTGAACCTAATACCATTTTAATTTGAAAGGCATAATCAGAGTTCTGGATGGAAGAAAAGGCATTTTGAAACATGACCAGTGATACTGACCAGGGACTCCAGAAAGGGTCTAATTGCTTCCTATGCAACTTTTACTGTCTCTCTGGTTAGCAGATGGTTTATTTCTATAGTTTTAAGTGTGTAATAGTCAAGGTGGAAAATAATCAGTGTAACTTTCACATACAACATGGGCTCAGGATGTTGGAAGGACTGGCCAGAGATGTGGATTGTCTGCTAGATGCATGTCCTTTTAGAGAATCTATAACTAGACAAAAATGTTGTCGTCTCTCAGCTGATGGATGAAGGGTAGTGGAACACTGGATAAGATATTAACTGATGCAGCTTTTCAGGTTTCAGCACTGAAATGGTGGAAGCAGCAGGGGCTGTAAAGGTAGGGAGAAATTTTGTCTTGCCATCATCTCCTTATGTGCTCCTCTAATGGTATGGACTGGATGCTAGGCTGAGGGTGTGTGTGCAGAAGGTAAAGAGGATGAAATTGGATCTGTGTTCCTGTTGTTATGGGTGATGGCCTGGCTGTAAAGCATTACTGGAGGCTTGTTCCATCAGGATGCTGGGGTGTGTTTGCTGGTGGCAGGTACAGGGCCTGAAGGGGTGACTGTGGAGACTCTCCTCAGCAGGTGTATGTGAGCTGATTTTGATCCTGCACCAACAGGTGTCAAATGTCTTGATCAGTCACTGAAGAGGAGAATAGAGCGTCAGTGAAATAAGAGGTGACCGGCAAGAAGAAGAAAAAGGACTTGAGGCCTGGCTTTGGAGAGAAGGAGGGGTAGTCTGGGAGGGAGGAAATGCAGAAAAGGGAAGTAATAGCAATATGGTGTGTGGAGGAAGCACACAGAGTCCATGATTCTTTAAGTTTATTTTGCCTGTCCTCCTTCTGCTTGTGTGCTTGTCATCTCATGACAAGGTGTTAGCACAGTCCATGGGTGAGTGGCATAACTGTGTCACCGATCATCCCCTGTAGGCTTGGGGTGCATGCTGTGCTGCCTCTGGGTGAGGGCTGGGTGAGGGGGGTGAGTCAGGGGCAGCCCTGGCAACGCAGCTGCTGTCTGCCCTCGCTGCCTGGCTGAGCGCTGCACTGGAATTTTCCAGGTAGGGCACAGATAGAGGTGAGAGGGAGAGCGCGTGGGACGGGATTTGGACAGGGAAGGGCTCGTCCTGGGGAGAACTACCCGTATGCCGAGCCTCTGGTACAGAAGGGAGCACCAGTAATAAACTAATGAATCGGGGGAAAATGTAGCAGATAAATTTAAAAACTTCTAATGCTGCCTTCGTGTTTTATTACCTTTTCATTATCATTTTCCTTTATTAATTTGAAACATGCACTGACTTTTTTTTTTTTTTTTTTTCCTCTCCCTCTCCAGCATGGATTTCAACACATACTTGTGTGGGTGCCAAGAACACTGTGTTCTGTTAAGTCACGGGGTGACGTCGGGCGCTGGCCACCCGCCAACCTGGGTCAAGTTCATTCAAATAAGTTTCAGCGGCGGCCCTTGCTGCCCCAGCCCCGACAGTCCTGCCTTCGCATGGTAGATGGCTCTCTTGCGTTAGTTTTCCGGAGAGCTTGGGATTTCAGGGCTTTAAATTTTACAGGCTTTTGGATTTTCCGTAATGTTTGCAGATGGATTAACAACAAAAAAAAAAAAAAAGAAAAAAAAGAAAAAAAATTAAAAAAATAAAATAGCCTGACCGTGCGTGATTCTGTGAGAAGAGAAAAGGAGATGGCCATGGGTTTACTGAGCAGAACAAGGTCTGCAAGTTGGAGCATGTGTTCCTCTGCTCACTGATTTTTATTACTTCTTTTTTTTTTTTTTTTTTTTCTTCTCCTGTCCTTGGATGGCTTTTAATCATGATGTAAAGACTTTGTGTCTTTAAAGCAGGAGCTACCCCTGAGTTTCCAGTGACAATCCTGTTCATGACAGAAATAGATGGAAAGGCACAAAAAAGTGTGTAAAAGCAGCAATGGCTGTGCTAGATTAATCACTTCCCTTTCCTACAGGATTTTGTATTTTGTTCTCTTAGCTCTCGAACTTTGGACTTGCTCTTAAAAATGCATTAAGCAAAGAAATCTCTTGGTCGGGGTGAGCTTTCCATGTACAGGATTATCTCATGTCATGGTGTTAAAAAATCAGACCAGATTTCTCAGTCTCTTTATTCCAGCTTCCCTTTCAGGGGACTGTGTTGTTGCTACTTTGCATAGCAGCATACTTTTCCTTCCTGTAACCCTACCAGAAATCACACTAGATCCCCTCCCCTTCACTTCCAGTAACTGCTCTGTGAGCAATAATTTTGGAACTACTGGCAAAATAAGAGTCTTTGACAAGCTTCTAACATCCTTACAGCAGGACAGCATTTGTAACACTAGAGACATCACTAACTGGTCTCTAAGACAGCTGTTGATATTTTAGTATTTAATGAGAAACCCATTCTTCCTGTTTGCTTCTGGGATATATATTTTTAATTAAGAATGAGATCTCTGGGAAAACTTGGTGTTTCCAGAGAAAGCTGATTGGTTTTAAAGAGAGTAGAGAAGTGAATTTGCAGGTCATGATTTAGATCTGTTTTCACCATCTCTCGTTTGGACAGATTAGCCATTTTAGTTTTATTCTTTTGAGCTGTGCACCAAGTTTCCAGGTCTTGGCTCACTTGATAGTTGGCTTTTAAGGGAGAGAAACATAGTAGTGTCAGGTTCCCATGATTCAACACCCACTCCTGAGTTACCTGTTGGTGCTTGCTGGCTTATCTTCTCTGTGTGGGAGAGTGGAGGATGATCAGATTTGTGTTCATCACTAGGTGTCACTCACTTGCAATTACTTAAAGTACATTTCAGGGCAAAATTAAAAGAAACAAGAAACTCTCTTGCTTCCTACCTCACCCAATTTGGGTGTGTGTGGGGGAAGAAAATGGTGTGAAATCTGGAAAAGAATATTTTCTCATCCTTCTTTCCCATAAAACTATTGTATGCGATGTTTTGTAATTTTATTGCTTTAAGTGTGTCTTAGTCTGTTGGCTTTTTTTCTTGTATAGTTCCATTGATGCAAGATAATGTTTTCTTGTGTATTTTCAGTTATCTTTTCTGCTCCCTTATCAAGTGTGTAAAAACTTGAAGAATAGCAGATAGCATGTAAAAGGGAAATCTAGCTCAAGGGAGATGCAGTGATGTAACTACAGGATCATTTGAGAGAATGCTTGGAAAAAAATGAGACTACAGGACTCAAAATTGTTCCTGGAACTTGACCGCTGAGCTATGTTGGGCAAAGGATGCTGATTAAAAACTGTGCACATATAAAGATGATTTATCTTTGTGTTATTTAACAAATTATGTGGAATGTGATGCCTCAGCTGTGTCCTGGTCAGCCTTCTCTTTCATCAAATGATTAGTGTGGGGAATGTATATTCAGTTGTTGAAATATAGAATATTTCAAAATTCTAACACTAGTGCTGAATAAATAAAAGTGAGGGAGAGGAGGAAAGTTAACCAGTGAAACTCAATAGATTTGTTCAGTGCACGCCAAATCCTCTAAGTATCTTATTCCAGAGGAAGCTTTTTCAGAGAGTGTACAAGTGTCCATGTAGATAGCTGGAAACTTGATTGGCAAGCATGACAAATTTATTTTACTGTATCTCTCACCCTTCCCCTGTATTTTTCCCTTGAGATGGGAAATTGGTGTGTTTTATCCAGCCTGGTTCTGTCATTTGATTTGGGGACTGGGACTGCTGTGGATTAGAATGTTTTGTAGACCATGCCATCCCTCCTTCGTGTCAAAGTGAACTAGGTCTGGGTTGTGACTGTCCCCTTGGGAAATTGAATCTCATGGAGGATCTCAAGGTAGTAGTCACTGGGCAAGGTTCTCTAAATGGCTTCAGTGGTGTTAAATTTGGACTTGGAGTGTCATTAAAAAAAAAAAAAAAGGTGAAAATGCAAAGCTTGTCTATTGTGCATTCCTTTTTCATCCTCTCTCCTGTGTAACCAGGTTCATTAGTTCAAAAGGTATAACTGTATACAGAAATTACCTTCCCCCACCCTGTTTTATACTAGAATAGCAGAGGCTCTTTGAGATCACCTTCTTCTCTGAGAAAGGTGACCTAAGCCAAGGAAACCCATTCTAGACAAAAATCTTGTTCCTGCAAACCTGCAATGATGATTTGCTGAGAGTAACAATAATAGAGCAAATCTGCTATGTGGATATCCATAGAAGCTGCGTGCTAACTGTGTAAACACATAAATCTCTTAAGCTCTGTGTCAGACCCTGTGTTTACAATGTCTTTGCTCATATTTAGGCCCTAAAACCAGCATGAATTTCTTATGACAGCTGAGAAGAAAACACGCAGCCTCCACTGATACCTGCACAGATATGACAGAACTCTTAATCATAAGATTTAGTTTCCCTTTGCGAAGATTATAGGTTGAGATTCATCTCCTTGTTCTATCTTGGATTACTAAGTGTTTGTGGCTGTGTGTCACTGTATTTATCTAGTCCACATACTGTATTTGAATTTAACTGAGAGTGTGTTTGAATGAATAAAGTAGCATAATTTCCTTCCCTTCCCCTGAAGGAGAGGTGGGTTTCTTCTAAAGTATGGCAGCTATTATGACTAACTATATAATTACACCTTTAATCAGACTAAACTATTTTAGATACACAGTAGCCCCATTTGGCCCCTCAGTGTTGAACTGAAAACCCTCTAAAGATGCATAGTATGGCACATAGTCATCATCGTCACCTTTAATCACTCAGCATATTAAAGCCACTGTGCAGGAGTGTACATGGCTATGTGATTTGCTTCTGGGGGTGGTTGTGAGGACAGGAAAGAGAAGCATGTTACTGAAGATTCCTTTTTCTGATTCTGAATCTGCAATGACACTATTGTGTGTCTCTTCTTACTGCCTCTAATCATTTTGCCACCATTCAATGGATTTCTTCTACTGTTGTATTGCATTTGAAAGTGAATGTGGCTCTGATGATGTGGGGAGCAGTTTTTAGTCTCTCTGGGCTGCTGAAGTTACTGATGGTGTGGGAAGCAAGTGGTTCAATGCACAGTTCAGAGGCATGGCCTCCAGAAAGCCTATCTTTGAACAATGAGCGAGGTGTCCTTGTCCTCACAGCTCTTCAAAGACACAGCAGGGCTGCTGAGTGTTCAAGCTAAATGCTGGTCTCTAATATCTGGTATATTGGGAGTCATCCTTAATATAAGAAAATGTACTGCCACCACTAACATATCAGTTTTTTAGTTCATGCATTTCACCTCTGGTGTTAATTCTGTGACTTTAATAAAGCCCAATAAGTGCTATTTCTTGCAGATCTTAATTATACTAGCAGCCATTTTTAAAAGAAATCTTTTGCTCTATTTGCAATACAGTTGCTTCCAATATTTGCTTCAGTTGTGTTTCATGTTTTGCCTGATATGGTTTTGGTTGTTTGTTTTTTTGTTGTTTTGGGGTTTTTTTAATGTAAAGAGGAAGAATAGAGGAGGAAAGGAGGGGCAGATGCCACATAATGAAGGGATACAACCAGAAACGCCGTTCTGTGAAATGCAGCCAGGTGCATGGATTGTACAAGGTGGCATACATGGTTTATTTTTGTTGGCATTTTTGAAACTAATATAAGCTAGTTTCAGGCTAAAATGTTAAATATTGTTGGGAGAAGACTTGAAAATGGCTAAGAATGCTAATGAAGAAGGTTAAAAAGAGCTTAGGGTTGAGCTGTGATCTCACATGGAAAGGCCCAGAGTTCAGAAGTGAGCAGACCTGTGGCTCCAAGACACACACATGCACCTGGCAGAGTGCTTAGTCTTAATGATGCAGTCTGTTTTACTTGACCATGAGTGAAAAATTCTGAGCATCATGTTTGCAAAAGGGATCATGACAAGGCTAGGGCTTGTTGCCTGTTACTGCATGTTTTCTCACAGCTTACTGGGTATACATTAATATTGCATAGGGATGTTGGTACAACACTAAGATAAGGGCAACAAATTAAAGCAGACATAAGAAATGAGAGAGCCTTTGTAAAAATGTGCAGACAACTCATTCAGCACAACTGTTGATGGCTTGGCCTTGAGCTCAGTTGGTGGAGCTGCTGCTGCCTGGCTGCCAAGATAATGTGTGTGATGTAATCGTGCCAAGCCCATACTATCACGGTATTACAGCAAAACTGTCTGTGAACTGGGCACATTCCCAGTTACATTCAGGTACAGTAACAAGGTAAATGGAAAGATTTTGGCAGCACTGTATATATGTAGAGTTACAGTTTGAAGTGGGTGTTTTAGGGCAAAAAGGGCAAAGTGTCTTTTGCTGAGCAGGTAAAGAACATAGTCTTTGTTCAGTGCCAATACTATCTCTTTTACTAAATGATCCTGCAAGGATGCCTCTCTCCCTAGCTGCAGAGGAGCATTGCAAGCTGCATAGGAAAGATGTAAGAATGGCTACATAGGACAGATAATAAACCCATCCAGCCCATTGCCCTGTCTGTGCTTGCGGTCAGATGCCCGCAATGTGGACACTGGGTATTAGCATTGGTTAAGCTGAAAGGATTAACTGGCCAAATAAGAATACCAGCTGCTTTGTTGCTGGATGAATATGACATAATCCCTGATCTTCAGTGAAAACAAGGTATTTGAATGCTAGAAAGTTCCAAGTGTTTGTTGCTCTTTTGTTGGTTTTTTTTTTTTTTGCTTGGAGACATATTCTTAAGATACTTATATAGTCCTAAATTGAGCTTGTTTATGTGGTTGCATGCAATTTCTTTATGCAACCTTCCCAAACCCTTCCTGCTTTCCAAAGTTTTTGGAACAGTTAGTTAATTCTAACTCTCCATCTTCCTCTTTGACTGAAATTTGCAATTTCCTTTCGAGAAACAACTTCCTATTGAGTACTAACTTATCTGACCACTTTGATGTACTTGAAGTATTTTTTTGAAGTCCTGAAGGCATTGCAAAATCCGGCGTTGTCTTCACAGCTTGAATTTCTGCACTGTCTGAATTGAGGAAGTACAGAAGTGGATAGGAGCTCATCTAACAAACAAATGAAAATACGATTAAATTGTGCTTGATCGTGCAGTGTCATTGTAAAATTCCAGGCTGTGGTAATTGAAACCTGGTTAGGCAGCTCAAGAGGACTGAATTGTCACGTTTTTGCTGTGATCAGCATTGGCTTTGGGGAGATCTAGGAGTTGAGTGGATTTCCAAAAAATGCTGCAGCGTGTTTGGAGGCAGATGCAGAAATGGGCTGATTTCTGCAGTGCAGCCCATCATCATGCCAGAGCTACAGGAATCTAAGTGCTGGCCTGCAAAATAGCCGTTAAACTTAGATTTAGATGCCTGTGTTCTATATACAATGAACAGATGAGCTTAAGTACTAAATACCAGGATTCCCAGCTACTGTCTTTCTGACCAAGGAACACTTAAGCTCCCTGGTGTTCCTGTACTTTATCTAATGCCTGTTTGATGTGGAGCAGGGACTGAAGGCTCTTCAAGATCCTTTGAATCTTGTGGGGTTTTTTTCTGCAGTGGTACAGCCTTCGAGGGAGGGGTAGAAATTATCTTCTTATTGCTTTGTATGGTGGGTTGAGACCTTTACTGAGAGGAAGGGATTTAAATTCTCTTAATATAGAGATTGTCTTGTTGGAGTTCAGACTTCTCCGTTGCTTAGGCTGAAATGCCTGGAGTGTTAGAGAAGAGCTGTGTTTGCTGTTGTGGATGTACTTTTCAATGCAAGTAATCCATGTACAGCATGCTGTGAGTAGAAATCCCTGCAGAGCATAAGCTGACACTGAATCAAGTCCCTAAACAGGCTTAAGTGCAGAAGTACCAACTTTGTACACACAGGCTTTTATGTGACATAAACCACAAGTCTGCAGAGGTGCAGTGCATCTGGTCATGTCCAAAAGGACTGACCTCTTGGACTTTGATGTCTAAATGCTATCAAAACTGCTCTTGGAGCCTGAGTATTAGCTTTTATAGCTGAAGATAATCTTATGTATTTGCATGCATAGAACATTTTTAATGTTTTCTTTTGATTGTCATCTCCCTGAAGTTATCCAAGTGATTACCAGTCTGCTGTTTTGAAGAGTTAATCAATTAAGTGAGGACTTTCAAAGGGCCTTTAATTTGAAGGTGTCCTTACACTAATTTTAAATATAAATGCTTTGCAGTTCTGCTTCCCTCACCCCTGGACACTAACAGTGCTCAGTGTTTTTATATGGGTGTCGGTGTCTAGCACCTGTGCAAAATATATTTCAGAACAAAGTTACCAGATACAATTGAGACTCACTTGTGGAAAATTTGTCTTAAAGAACGTGTCCCCAAACCCCAGGAGATGCTAGATTGAGTGTCTTAAACGTCAGGCTTTCTGACTCAGTCCTGCATTTACACCACACCACTAGATGATGACATTTTATTGTGAAGGTTCACCAGTTCAGGCAGTACTTCATAAACGTCATCTGCTTTTTAAAGTAGATCCTTGGCTTTCTATTACAGCTATTGTTTCCTCTTCTGTGTCTGAAACAGGGAATTCCCCAGATTTCTCCCAAAAGCTTTTTGTTTTTTTTGGTTTGGGTTGTTTTTTTTTTTAATAAATTCTGAGTTGTATTCTCTCCCTGGAAATCTTCTGGTTTAATTTTATTTCATCAGTCACAAGCAAAGTCTTACGGTGGTGGATGCCATCTACAGAAAATTACTTCCTCTGCTTCCACCAATGTGGTTTTATATGTTGCCTGTCAAACTGCTCTAAAGTGTAAGAAATACCTAACTGGTTTTTATACTGTAAAGTATAAAAAAAATCCTCTGTGCTTCTTTGTGGCAGGCTTGTGTTCACAGGCCACATTTGTGCACCCAGTCCTTAGAGTCTTGGCCATGATATGTGGCAGTAGTATAAGAGCTAGAAAACCCGTGAACATAAATCCAGTGGTGTTGCTATCAGAGCAAACCTGATTTATATGCTTTCTGGATCCTCTCCCTACACTATGCTTTTTAAATGGTTGTCAAATGAAATAGAGAAGCTTTTCTGATCTCTGCCTATTTTTTCCTGGACTACTATACTTGCTGTTCAGAATATGAATAACTTATTGCTTTAATGTTGTCCAAATTCTAGTTTGTCAGTATATATTACTTGAAACCACAGAACCAATTGTGATGCTGACCTTAAGTTTTGAGATTTTGAGTATAAGAAAGCACTGCTACTTTTGCTCCCTATTTTTGTGCAATATGTTTCTGTAATCCTTCAGATGTAAAGATAGCTGTCATGAAAGTCCTGCAAATATTTTTTATATATTTGGAATAAATTTCTAGAGGATGTATCTGTGTGGAGTGGGCTGTGAATTGATGTAGAGTTCAGTTCTAGGGCAAGGAGAAGTGGGTATGTAGGTGCATGCATCTGCTTTCGACATATGGTCATGTTTCCTTTCCTGTTTAGTAAATTTATCTTCTATTATTACAGCCTTACATAGAAGAAGTTAGTGAAGATAACTGAAGTTTCTTTTCTGCAAAAAGTAGAGTGAATTAAGGAACCTGTTTATAGGCAGACTACTTCTTAGGCAGAATAAGCTAACAAATTAACATTAGGTGCATAGAAGTACACAAAGAGAATCCTAAAACTGAGGAGAAAGGTCTATGACATTTCCTAAATGGTAAATGACAGGCTTATTTAAATATAAACAAACAAATGTAAATGCTTTTGTGTAGGATGTAGTGAGGTACGTGCATATATGTGGGTTTTTTTCCACTGTGGTTTTGGAGAGTGTGGGTGACTTGTTAAATTCAATTTTCAATTCCTTAAGTGCTTTCTCCTTAAGAAGTGGTTGTCTCGTTAGGTAGTCTAAATGTAATTGTACAGTTTTGCTATTTAACATAAGGTAGGCTTTCTGTTCCTTCAATAAGTGCATTCCAGGAACAATACTACTTCTACTTGGCTGTAGTGATGCAATTTTGAAGGACTTTTATTAATAGTAAAATTAAAAAAATAAAATTTCTTATTTGATGCTACTCTTGAAAATTTACACAAATGGTCAACTTTTGATCTGGAAACTCAGTTCTTCCTCCCTTCTGAGTGATTGGTCCATAACAGAATTTGTTGGCTTTTGGCAGTTTGGAGGGAAAATGCATTTAACATGTCTTAGGTTTCCAAGTGTAAATTTGGCTGTAGCAGGTGTCAATAAACATGTCAATAGGATTTTTTATCCTGAAGTCTTGGTATGTGCTGAAGTTACATTAATGGTCTGAATTGTAGTAGTTGTGGAAAACTCTAAGTCAGCATTTTCAATATCAAGGGTTTAATTGATGCACTTGTGATTGTATTTTCACATGATTTTGACATGAGTGTAAAACTGAGAAGGAATCTTTTCTCCAAGAATATTCAAATGCTTGTCTGAATCCTGAAAATATATTCCCCTTTATGCCTAGGCTAAGTAATCTTGCACCATATATATGACACAGCTGTGTTTGTTCTTATTCTGATTTTTTGACTAATTTTTTTGCTTTATTCTAGTAATATAATTAGTGTGTAGCTTGCTTTCAATGAATTGATAACTATAGAACACAATGTGATACCTACCTTTGCTCTGATATCTAGACACATGCTATAACTTTGGCTCTCCATATTTGAGAAGAGTTATAATACATTGATAGATTTGTGCAGTTACTGTCCTAGCACTGAAAGGAAAATACTGTGTGAGTTGTAGTCTAAATCATTAAAATATCAATATAGATACACTGATCAGACTTTTGGCAAATAGAAAGCAAGGTCTTGCTCCACTGCAGTTCTGTTGTATTTTGTACCCTGAAGAAAGACCTTAGACACATGTGAGATTGAAATTTCAAAAGACAGATTATTTTTTTATTATTATTATTATTAGTCATCATTATTATTATTGTTTTTATTCAATCCACGTCTGCTGCAATGTCTTGCCCATTTTTCTGACCAAAATGAAATTACTGTTGTTGTGAGCTGGGGAATGCAGATCAGCCAGGCAGCAATTTAGTTTACTCTGTGCATGGTACCTCTTTGGTGACTGGGAGATGGAGATACAAAATGATGCAGTGTTTTAGTTACCATAGACCCTGATGACCACTTGTTGCTACTGAAGTAATATGACTGCATGCTGCATTCTTCTCTAGACTATGAACTTCTGATTAAAATAGTTGCCAGTAAGGCAAGCACAAAATTGATACAGTGGGTGCCAAAATTTGCACTTCTGCATTTAGGCAGTAAAGCTGCCTGTCACACAATTCCTAAAAATGGTGCAGCCAGATGCCCAGAACTGCCTGAATACTTCAATGCTGCTGTCACTATCCCTTTCCTTTCTCAGTTTGGCTTTTCTTGCTTCCCCCATCCCAAATTTTCAAGGCTGAGCACAGCTGCCAGAGCTTGCTGGTGTTTGAGAGTTAACTGCTGTTTAATGAAAAGTATTCTTTTTTTTTTTTTTACTTTTAGTATAAACTTTGGGCTCGGGTTTGTGGCCCCAAATATTTCATGAAATTGCAGCTTGCATGGTATTTTTAGTTGCTTCATGCTTCAAGCATTGCAAGTTTTTGATCAGAATGCTAATAGGTCACTTCCAAGTTCAAGATTTGTAACACTTGAAAAATGCTGCTAGCTGCAGAGTTCAGTCTGAAGGACAATTATCACACAAGCATTTTTACTTTGGGAAGAGTAAAATGAGAATATGTTAAATAGCATCTTGAAGGAAAAATTTCTAAATGCTCTTCTGAGATGTTGAATTAACTTTAGCATTGCCTTGTCAGCTTTGAGCTTACCTTATATTAGAAGAAAAGGGGACCCACACATCCCACATGCAAATTTTGTGTTTTCCACGTGTAAATACACATTGATAGGTGTAACAGAATAGAAAATAAAACTACACTTTTTCCATTATTTTTCCCCCTCCCCTTCTGAAGCACTGCTTTAAGAATGGAAGTGAAATTGAACCATCATAATTTCTCAATCTGGTTTGTGATAGTGGAGGCATGAAGCCAAAAGCTATTGGTGACTGCTGTGGAAACCAGTCACCTATTGCTTTTTCAAGTATGTTGAATTATGCAGACATGCACTGAGGCTCTCTTTTTCTCTTTGCCTGTAATTGAGAAGAATTACCGTAATTCGTCTTAATAATACTACTTTATGCAAGCTTTATAATCCTTATAAGGAAATGCTTAATACAAATTATGGCTGTTTGTATTTCACGGCTCCTTTCTTTACAAGTTCTCCATGTCAGCTGCTAGCCCATTCTTAGAGAATTACCCACTGAGTTTAGTTATATAAGGATTGTATTTGATTACTGGGACATTTCAAGTGTATGTTCCTGATAAGTTTATATGTGTGCTTATCTTCTACAAAAGTTTTAAATATCTGTGATTGTCTCCATGGATCCTGCAATGTATGTTATATCCATATTATGGCAGTCACGTCACTGAATTTAATGTAACACACTATATTGCACACTATATTACAGCACACACATTTTTATTCTAATCTAGATCCCAAAGAAGTTTTAAAATCTGTGCTTTGAAATCTTTTTATGCACTGTGAACAATCAGCACAGCTAAATGTGTCAAACTTAAGACAGTGTTGTGGCAGTTAGCACTTTTGATCCTCTATATAAGTGTGTATTTGCAGCAACATTACAATTTTCAATTACAATGCCTTACCCAATCGATGGTTACTTTATTTTCCTTTGGTTCCTCCAAAGTTTAGGCACATGATCTGAAAGAAAATCTGTTAACTTCGTGTTGGGGTTCATTTTCTTTGTTCTTTATCCAAACAGAACTCACTTTAGCTGAGGACATTTAATGTGTTTTTCAAAGTGGTTTTATTGTTTGGTGTTCTTTGGCTTACTTGGAAAAGCAACTTAAATCAGTCTTCTTTTCTTTAGCCTGCGTATAGGTGCTCTCATCAATGTTAGAAATCAGTTTAGATGAAGGTGATGCTTCTGTGTGCAAGCACATTCAGTCATCACTGACACAGTATTTCAGACGTGGTAAGACATTTCCTGCCCTGAAATGTTTGCTGTTTAAAATAGTTTTAACAGTGCAAAACCGCAAAATGATCTAGAAAAGGTAGGCTGTGGCAGGACTTCTGGAGAGGAGGGAAAGGGTTGGAAGAAGCTGGAAATGAAGAGAAGGGAAGAAATTAAGGCACTATTTTAGGCTTTGGGGGCAGTTCTGCAGGAGTGATGAAGCAATAAATGGGGCAAAGGGAAGCACAGTCAAGTGAGAAGAATGTGGAGTGAGTGGGAGTAGAAGAAAATGAATGTAATGTGCTGCACTGCCCAGCAGCCTGGTGTCTCCTTAAGCTGCCAGTGCTGTAGCCATGAATGCTGGCACTGCTGCAGCTGGAAGTACAGAATCTCAGTTTCAAGATGTTTGTGTGTCCCTGTGGATATTGTTAACAAAAATTTTTCCACTAAGTGCTGAGCATTATTGCAGAAATTATGTCTGTATTGCGTTTGTGTTAGACAGCAATGTGCCACTTGTCTTTCCATTCTCTCTCATTTTCTTTTTTCTTTCTTTTTATGAAAGTGCTTTTCTAAGAGTTTTCACAGGAAGCTGCAGATCAGCTAAAGAGAAGAAATCGGTGTGAATAATTTGTACTTTACTGAATATCTGTGTGCAATCCCTCATTTAGTTGATTATTCTGGAATTGCTTCCTTTCTCAAAATGTTATCTCAAAAATAACATGCTTGCAGTTATCATCTGCTTTAAGAAAGAGAGTACATAATATGAAAGATTTGAAAGTCTTTGACTGCTCCCTGATCTGTCTATACAGTGACGTTATTGTGAGAAGCATTTTCTTTTTTAGAAACAACTCTTTAAAAAGCTCGCAAGATAGTTTTACAGTTCATAACTGTATTGGCTGAAGATAAGAGAGAATCAATTTTCTAAGGAAAGATTGAATTTGCTTAGACCAAATGATCTGTTTGGAGAAAAAAGCATCAAACTTTTGAGACCTATAGAAGGGCTTAGTGTTAAATGCTTGTCTGCTTTCCCGGTTATATCTGTTTGTCTAGTAAAAGATATTACCTCCCATTGCAAGTATTTGTTCTCTCTGAAGGCTTGGATTAAAACAAAACAGTTGCTTGAAGATGAAAAAATATTTCCTCCTTTAACAGTACCTACTGAATCCTGCAGGTGTTTAGTCTAGGTGCTTTAGGATTTAGTTCATAAATAATAATTTGGCTTTTAATCATGCCTTTCAATGGAGTCCTCTTGTTACATCCAAGCTTTACCCGGAGTGATTACCATAGCATCACCTAAACCAGAGACAATAAAACTGAGGTTTCATGGCATGGATCCACTAACTTTAATAAATGAAACTGAGCGGATAACTATAAACAAAGAATGTGAAAGTAGGTTATCAAACAATGGGATAACATCTGTTCCTTGGAAACATGAAAGTAACTATTTCTGTGTCAAGAACTAAACCCTGTTTAAGTGGTATTATAAGCTGACTGCAATTTTCCTGTGTGCCCAAACTTCAGTGCATAATGTTGAGGCTTCTGTGCAAAATGATGTAATTATCTGCATGCCCTATCAGAGTCAGGTATTTATATTTAAAAGCCTGGGTCTCTGTCATCTGGAGGATCCTTATCAAGATGAGAGCTCAACTGCGTGGGATAATATGCAGTTGCATGAGAGGAGACCTGGTTCTGTCCCTGAATAGTTTGCAAGATGTAACACGTGAAGTGGCGTCTCCCCCTTCCCCTCTTTTTTTTTTTTAAGAGAATGGAGAGCAAGGGTTATGGTAATTCACTTGAATGTAATGTTGGCTAACAGTAAGCATAAATTGTCCAAATTGTCTTTAACAGCCAGTCATTTTCCCCGAGACAAAATGAAGATGTCCTTGCATGATGGGAAAAAAAAAAATTAGACAAAGCAGGAAAAGCACTTGCAGGTTGTCCATGTTAACATTTTTCAGCATTATTTGGTCTGTTAGAAGTTGGCTATTACTCTGATTACAGACTGATAGTGAGATCAGTGGTAATAAGATTATATTAAGAGTGATAGATTGAATTCTTAATGCTAAAGAAGTCACCAAAACTACTAAAACAATGCTTTTAAGAGATGCACTTGCAGTTCAAATGCTACAGATGTCAAGACTGCAGGAGGATCTATACTCCATAGAGTACAAATCAGTGTCCCTTAACTGATGTTGAGTAATCTTGTTTGGTGCTCGTTTTGCACTTTAGCAGCTTACTGTCCCCTACTATTCTTTCCTGTCCTCGTGCACAGCAGACAGCAATTTTGGTTCAGTCTTACCTTTGGGGTCACTGTTTAATTCTACATCTACAGAGAACCCTCAGAAATAAGCAGTGCTTCAGTGATTTTGTGTAAAAAGGCATTTGGGCTGAGACGAGAGCCTCACCTGTTTCGGTCGGCTGATCCATGCCTCAGAACAACCTGTTCTGGGAGAGGCAGGCTGGAACAGCTTGTGGATGTATCTCCAGAGGTATAGCCTGCTTAACCTGTTTGCCTTGTGAAAGCTGAGGTTTCTGCTCAGGATTAGAAATTACGGCTTCGATTTCATCTTCCTTACCACTTGTGCATTCTTTATCTGGCTTTAAAAAAAAAAAAAAGTCAGTAAATACCATCTTTGCATTAGGTCTATGGAAAAGCTGGTTTGTTGTAATTTTAATTACTCTCCCAAAGTTCTTATTTTGAGAATCAGATTTTCTGTTGATTTTTGTGTGTCTGTGAAAAATCTTATTTTCAGTTCTTGTTTTCTACAGTGATTAATGCCGCATGCAGGACACTGCCTGCCAGTGGTGTATGTGTACAGGATTGTGTGTGAGAGAGCTCAAACCAAACAAAAACACACACCTCTCCCCTGACAGAAAAGAATGCACAGCCAAACATACTGCATGCAATCATAATCATCACCTCATTTTCCACTTCAAGGCAGTATGATCTAAACACGATATGGGAACTGATAAATGATGATACAAGTTATTTATTTTGTTAATTATTATTTCATGTGTGATATAAACCACTATTTTGTGGTCTTGTGTACTGTACTTCAACTTCCTCACTCTGTGAAGTGGAAGAGGGAGTTTTCCTGTCCCTCCACAACTTTTCTTGATTTCAGAAATGGTGCAGGAAGCCCAGCATCAGATAACTGGCTCTTAGATCTGACAGCAGCTATACCATTCAATTAATTTCTGCAGAGTTCCATGCAAGCCCTTTCAGCTCCTTCATTCCGTGAAAGCATCTCTGAAATGGTCCTATTTGCTTTTCCTTTGATAACAGCTGCTACTGATGTTTTTCCTTTGGATTGAATCCTACTTTTGGGGTTACCTTTTAAGACAGTAGCTAATGCAGTTGTATTTTGACAGGGCTTGAAGAATAAATGGTGTTAGACATGGGTCTAAGACTTCCCCAGGAGCTCTTCAAAGGGAAGCCCAATGTAAGCGGTGGTGTGTAAGGTTTAGTAGCTGGCCTGCTTCCTCCAGAGATAATCATGAATCAATTTCCTTTACGATAGGAAGCTCTGGGCTGCTGGATGCAATGAATCCTTTTTGATTAGTCATGGAAGAGAAGTCCTAACCACTTGTTTAAAGGTCTCAAAACACCATTAAAGAGGAGATGAGGGCGCAGTCGGTGACCAAATTCTGCTTTGAATAATTACAGTGTTGCTGCCTACACTTCTCCTCCATATTCAAGTAGATACCACATTCTTCTTTGCTACTTGGCATAAATGATTTTGTGTGCTAATAACTACTGCATTCCAGCCCTGGGGTGGTGGCAGCTGGGAGACAGCAAAAATTCATTCCCATGTCTGTGTGAAGGGAGATGAAGGAAGTTTAGTGGTGGCCAAGCAGGGAGAAAGAAGCTCACTGGTGCTTGCTCTTGGAGAATCCCAGAGCAGTGCTGGAGGTGGCCGTCCCCGTGCTTGAGGAGCACACGGCTCTGTTTCCTGTAACAGCAGCCACAAAGTGCTCATGTGTGTGTGGAGCAGGACATGTCATTTCCTAGTGCTCTGAACCAACACCACTGATAAATATTTAGGACAGATCAGATGGTCTGAGTGCGTGTGCTGGGGAGGAATGCTGTACTTGGCTAAACAACCAGGCATTATCTGAGATCCATTTTAAATATGTGCTGTCTCTGTAATAACACTGGGAGGTTGTTCCAGATACAAAATTTCAGTTAATCTGCTGTGTCAGTTTGGGCTTGCAAGTCCAAAAAATACCTTATTAGTGATTTATGTCTTTCATTGTTGTTCTTTTTTTCATACGATTATCTCTGCCCACGCACTGCTACCTAATCTTGTATTTTTGCCTGCTGTTCCTGTGGTTATTCTATGAGAAGAGAGCTTGGTGTCGCCCACAGAATGGCACATACCTAACTCTGCACTTCAACATAAACTTTCTTGTATGAAGGAATATTTGAATTTTATCTCTCTAGAGTAAAAGTAGCTGGTTTACCAAGAACCAAATTGTTTCTCAGGCTACCAGGAAAGTATATTTGGCATAAACTTCAATGCTTCAGTTAAAGCTTCAGAAAACACAGAGCTTTGAAGAGAACTGCAAACTTTAAATCCTTTGTATCTTTAATTATCTTTATAGAACTGAATAATATCCTGTACTATCTGTGTGCACAATGCTTGAATTAATTTTGTGTTGATTAACTAAGGGAAAACTTATTTTCTTTTACCTTTACCCTACTCCCTGTAATCCTGCAAGCCAGCTTCTGGTGGAGTTAGCTTCGAGCATTTATTAGCATAGCCTGGGCCTTTGACATACTGCACCGGTAATTTATGCTTGTGAATATTCATTGTGCTAAATCCAGTGGCTTTTCTGCTCACTGTTGTTTTTAGAGAGTACCATGCAAGATACAAAATCTCCTTGCAACCTATAACCAGCTGCCTGGGGTAGAAGTTGGATGTATTTGAATCATGTGTGCATGCACGACAGTGAAGTACCTGCAGTGCAAATGCAGGGAAGACTGGATAAAAGAAGAGGCAGTAGGACAGTCACCCAAATTCACTGTGTGTGTTTGTTAATACTGGTCAGCTTCCACCCATCCTGAGAGGTGTCATGAGAGGGCAGGTAGGGAAATGGCAGATCAATCCTGAAAAACACAAAGGAATCACAAAAGGGAAAAAGATAGTCCATGAAAGAACAGGCAGGGGTTAATAGAAAATGCTTCCAGAACTGGAGGCAAAGATATGTGAATGAACAAGTAGGAAAGGAGATGCCACAAGATTAATTTTACTCTGTGTGTACAGTGATCAGTCTGAAACTCTGAAATACTGTTTCTGTTTCTGACATAACTTGGCTCTGTGACCCTGAGAAAGCCCGGTTCCCTAAGGGTGCTCTGAGAAACCCTGTTAGTTCTGCCATTTGCACTAGGCTGTTGGTAGGATAATAGGAGGGAAGAAATTTACATCATTTAGGGAAGGAAATTACAAAGTGACTTCCATCTGCAAAAAGTTATATCAAAATCTATATAGTATTTGATACCCATATTTTTTCTCTAAGACATCCTGCAGCATGCTGAAGTATCTTAGTTTCATCTGATTAACTTGTTCATAGTATCTGTGAACCTTTATTGAGCATCTTATCTGCAAAGTATCTTCATATCTACTGGGAAAGATTTACAATATTAACTGAATGTATGACAGCTGAACAAATGCAAGTGTTTAATGAATACAAAGGTGAGGTGGGGATAACTGATGTTTTTCTGTGGAAATCACTGAGTGATGTATCTTGGGAGGAGAGACAAGTGCTCATCACCTTGCCTCTGATTAGCAATCACTTTTTTAAAAAATACAGATTTATTATTTATTTTAATAGGGTTGATCTGTTAGCTTTCTTTTTGTACAAGAAGCTTTGTAAGGCTCTGCTTTCTATGCTAAAGCTGGAAACTTTCAAATGGAGATGTAACACTTCTCATGTTAACTTACTGCTATTTTATTGATAAGAAATATCAAGTGCTTCTTAAACTCATCAAATACAGATATTGCGTGCTTCCATCACTGTTGGAGTGAAAAGGTAATTTTTTCAGGCCCTTTAGAAGCAAATACTGTGCAGATTGCCAAGGTACTGCCAGAAAACTCAGGTATTCAAAGTGAAGCAAGAGGTAGCTGAAGCAAATCTCTTGAGGATGAAGGAGGGAGACAGAAATAATTTGGTCACAGAAGTAACAGCATGGTATCTTCTGTGCCACTTGTGTAAAAAAAAAAATCTATCTGCTTATGGAGTGCCATCTTCATTCCATTGAAGTCAAGAGTTTTGTCTTTGAACAATTTGGGCTATGATTTTACAATGTCTCTGGTTGTTTTTTGGTATTTTTTCATTCTTAGTGAATGCAAATTGACACGGGTAAACATACATTCTTTAGCAATCTTAGCTGCTTAGTTGGGAGGGTATTTGCTGTTTCTCATTTTGCTTTCTAGTGTTACATGTGTACCATCCTCTATGCTAGCTACTACCTGTGAGTGCTGTCAAAAATATGTCATTAATTAATTAATTTTGAGAGCTCCTTCTTTTTCGATGCATTTTGATTAAAAAATGCTTAACCTTAAAATATAGGTCCTGAATGCTCCAATAGAGTACTCAATGACTTCTTTGCTTTCCTGTAGCCAAATCTTGATGGAAAAATGGTAGTAGTCTGTGCATTTATACTTGTCATTTTTCCTTAAAAGAAGGAGCCATAAAAAGGCAGCATTTAGAGCTTTTCAGATGACACCAGTCACAGAAAAAATAGATTTATTTTAAAATCTAACAAAATGAACTGTGTTTATTGTTTTAGTGATAGAGATTGAGACCCCTGATTTTTTTTTTTCAGCCAGCCCCTGGATATGGATAAGTGGCTAGCATGGTATAAAAGAGGGTGTTGTGGAAAGGCCATCATGGGAAATATAGGTATATCTTAGTGAAGAGTCTACTACAAATTATTTGGAGGGATTGGGATATATGGGAGATAGTCATGATTACATTGGGATCAGGAGTCAGATGAAGGAATTGAGGTGGAGAAACTGAGTCTGTATGTAGTGGGAAGCATTGTACTGTCAGCCACTGTAACCAAAATTACTATATTTCAAAATAATAACCCATGTGGAAAAAACATTTTAATTTGACAATTCTTTGTGCTTAGCAGTGGTGCTCTTCTGAAACTCTAATGATATTACTGGCGATATTATTAGAAAAAAAACCCAATAAAATAGCAACAGAACTCTTGAAAATTGTTCTTTGTGATATTTAAGATATTAATAAAAAAATAACAATTTTTTCACTTGTTTTAAAGTAAACTAAATAATTTTTTTGTTTTTGCCACCTTTTCCCTACCATATTGTTGGTGGGCTTGGCAGCTTGTTTGCTGGATACTTGAAAAACCATGTTTGTTGTATGTTTTGAAAATATTTTTCTCTTTAGACTAGAATTCTAATGATGACTACTAGTTAAAAAATTTGGATTTGAAGGCTAAGTTTTTGTTTTGTTTTTCTTCTCCATTTTTAGAGTTTCCTCTTTTAAGAAAAATTTCCAACTGACCAATTAAGAAACCATCAACAACAAAAAACCACTAACAAGCAAACAAAACAAAAATCCCAAAGTACGGTTTCCTTGGGGAAGTTCAGTCTAAACAAGTATACAGTAATAAATATTAGCAGAAATTATTTATTAGACAATCTTTAGTAAGGAAAGCTTCTTAACTCTTAAACAGTCAGTGGGATTAAAACGTTCTTAATTTGAAGCCCTTCACAATGGCTTTTGTCATTTGCTCAGAGAACTTCAGGTTTGCATCCTTTTTTAGGTGCAGTGGATATCATAGCTATTTGAGAAAAATTAAGGCATTCCTAAAGCAAGAGAGTGCGTTGGAATGGTGTTTTAAGAATGAAGTGCTTGCTTACTGCTTTCAGAGTCTTTGAAATCTTTTATTTCTGGCTCATTTCCAATATGGAAGGAGTTTGTTTTCAGAGAAGTATTGTTGCCAAGGGACAGATGTTGACTGTGTTGTGTTTTAAAGCAGACTGATATTAATTACATTCTTTTAACTATTCTACTTCTCTGGATAACTTTAAAAGGTCCTTTCAATTTCCAGAATACTTAGGTAAGCTCTCGGAACATGAGCACAGTGTCTCGGCATTTACGTGAAAAATGTATTAGAGAACTGGCAAGAGCTGAACTCATTTTTGTACAGTTGAGAAACACTGTTTTCAGATGATTACACTAATTAGTAACATAAAACAGCTTTACCAAATTCAGCGAATGCTGTGATTTCCTTCCCTTTTGTCTTTCAAGTCTCTATGTGAGCCAGTTGTCAAACCACCTGGGTGGAGCACTACTTACTGCATTTGACCAGAGAAATGGGCTATTTTTTTTCAGGACCTATTCTGTGATTGAGGCAGCATGATCTGGAGCAACATCAGCCTTTGGGGTTTTCCAGTCTCCCATTGATAAAGCAAAGTTAATGTTTTGCATCTGGTGTTTTGGTTCTTTCAAGGATCAGTCTGAGTTACTTGGCTCCTCTACAGTTTTATGCCAGCTCACTTGAGCTGACAGGACTGTCACTGCTCACTCCACCAGAACTTGCAGACAGTGTTGGTTTGGTTGTTTTGGGTTTTATTCAGCTAGCTCCTGAAGACTGAGCCCAGCTCATGTTTCTTAGTCCTCTGCCTATTTCAGTGGTTTAGATCATTTTGTTCTGTACTTGGTAAAATGCTACTTTCCAAGTATTTTTGCTTAATACTCAGTACTTTAAGAAACACTGGGTCAAGAGAACATAATGCATGTAACAGCTGTGCAGAGCTCACCTTAGGGAGCCAACCCAGCAGTGTTAACCTGCTTCTGCAGGAGCCCTAGAGGAGAGTAAAATAAACTCAGCCAAAGCAGGTGAATTTTCTCTCCCAGCCCTCTTCTCAGCCTTTCATGTCTCTGCAGAACTGTTTTTGCTGCTTTCTCATCCTCTACTCCCATCCCTCTCTCGGTGGGATGAGTTCAGTGTGTCCTGTGAGTTTCTGGGAGAAGAGCTGCAGCAAGGTTCTCTGGGGCTGAACTCCAGCCCTGCTGGCTCCCAGCCCTGACTGCTGACCAGTGATCCATCCTCCTTGGAGCTACCTGGAGTCAGCCCAACAGCTTATGCTCAACTTTTGAAACCTTCCTGGGAAGCTGTAGTCCTGCTGGACATGGATGAAGGCCTGCTTTAGTGTTCAAAATTATGTTTTAATGAAAGGTTACAGACTTGTTGCCAGCTACAAGCTGTCAATAAAGGCATGTGTTTCTTCCTTCCATTCAGACTATGGAAGCTGACGTTCCTGTTTGCTTGAATCCCTATATAAAAGCTCTCTTTCTTTCAGCTGCCAGTTATGATCCCTGTCACTCATTAGCCTCTCTCTGCTTTCCTCAAAACTTCCCTTAGATAAAAGCATTAACTTAATTCTCCAGAGCTAGTTATTTGAAAAAACTAAATGTTACTCATCTCAGTTGTTCCTCAGGAGACGATCCTTATATTCAGGAGTTGATGTTGACTGACAAAAGATTAATGTGCATTTATGAAGTTTTGTGAAGTTGTCCAAGTTATGTTAATAAATTGGCATTCCATTTGTGCATTACTGGGTAACATAAAACTGCCTACATAAAGCTATACTATCTCATTAGCTTTCTGTTCAAATAGCTTTCTACCTTTATTTGTTTAGGCAATTTCGACAGAAATATCTGAGTACTCATCTGATAATGACAGCGTGGGAGGAGGAGAGGCGACCCTGGTGACCACTACTCCAAGATCCAGCAAGGGGTTCCAGCCATGGTCAGCAGGGGACACGGGGGATGTCACAGCGCGACCGGCCAGCGAGTGGCTGAGGTCAGCACAAGCCCTTCTCCGCACCCCCAGGAAGCAGGCGGGAAAGGGCCCCAGAGCCCCCGCCGAGTCTGCCAAGAAGAGGAAGCTACTGAGGTAAATGAACTGCCCACCTTAAGGAATTCTTTTTTGTTTGTTTTTTCTTAAATTATAAGTAAGACAATACTTGCCAAAGTGTTGCACCGTGTGTAACACGGGTATACATTTTAGAGCTGCAAATATGAAAACCTTAAAGAATGCCATTTATCTGTAAACAAGCAAAAAAGGGCAAGGAAGAACTAAATTTAAAATCTCAGGTGAAAGCTCTCAATCTTGAGCTCCTGTTCAAATTGATTGGTTTTTGCACTTCTAATAATGCCAGTGTGTGAGTAGACATACTTCTGCTCTAGCTTCTAATCATTTCAATGCTTTGTGATTCTCAAGAAGGTCTTCAAAAATGCTCAGGATTTAGGATTATTTTTGGTGGGTTTTTTTTTTTTTTTGGTCCTTTCCAGGTTTGTGAGGGCAAAGTTATCCAAAATATTGTAGGAAAGGAGTGGATGAGCAGTAGTTCTGAAGAGTGTAACAGAGCATTAGGGAGGCAATGGGAGGACATATTCTTAAGGTGAAATTTAAATGTCTGTGACTAAGTTTTAAATATACAAGAAAAATATGTAACTACTGAAAGAAAGTAGCCTGAGATGGAGCATTTGAAGCCTGATGTTCTGGCTAATTACAGTGCAGAAATGGTCACTTCCTATACTGAATTAAAGAAAGTTGTGTTAACTTAAATGGTATGTGTGAAGATATGCCTCAAGCTGTGGAGACCACAATTACAAATGGTGCTGCTATACATCCCTATTGTTGTTTTAACAATGTGCTTCTCTTACTTCTACAGCTGAATCTATGTACAATAATCAATCAATTACTTAAAAAGTAAATCTGTAGTTAATAGGTATACCTTATTTTTCTCTAAAATAGTCTTGGCTATTTCAAAATGCTGTCTGAGGAAACAGGTTTGGAAGTCCTAATTACTGAGGATCTCTGTACTTAAAAGTGCTTTGCTTTTGCAGTCAAGCTTTATTTCTTGTTGCTTTAGAAAACATGCATACACAGCTGTACTAGGTCAGACCAAAGCTGTAACCCCCAAAAATGCCTTTTAGTGGCCAAAAGCAAGTATGTGTGAATGTAATAAAAACAGGACAAGTGTACAGTGGTATTTTGCCCAGGTGCTCTTCCAGCTTAAAGCAGTTCCTGAGCTGTTTGTTGCCATTAGTAGATTTGTCTTTTTCTAAATTCCAGCTTCATTTTATGACCTTTACTATCAACAGTCTAGATGGAAAAAAATGCTTTACAGCAAAGATACTTTGACACAAGTGTTTAGGAGGATAGATTGCTTTAAAAACAAACAAAACAAGACCAAACCATCCGCATTTATATAGAATGTGATCTGTCTGGAGTGGCCAGAGGAACAGAGCTTACAGGGTTTTTTACCTTCCATCCTGTGGTTCTACTCTGGGTTCCTTTGGGAACAGGGAAGAGGCAGGAAATTCCTTAGTTATGAGTGTTGTTTATCTAGTTACTTTGCTCATCCAGGTAATTGTCATCTTTTCACTCTTCCTGTTCAGGGCATTAATTCCATGTGTCTCTCCCATCCTTCCTTTTACTGCTGACAGAGAACATTTTCATTGGTGTGATAATAGTGGGTATAAGTTTTCATCCTCAATAGGAAAGTGCAGGTTTTTAGTGCTGTGGATTGAAGGCCAGTTCGGGGAGAGGTTTGTCAGCTTCCTGATTGATCAAGTGACAATCCCTTCTTTGTGGTTAAATAGCTAAAAGCTACGAAGCAATTGTGGGATTGTCATTTCTCCTTCCTTTCTACCTCTGCTGCAGATTGAGGCCACAGCAGAAAAAGCAGTGAGCAGGGGAATCATCCTGAGGCTGGATCTGGCCCGTGAGCTCCTGCTCAGATGGACCATTTGGAACTGCTAGCAGGTGGAAGAGAGCCATGAGTCTCTGCTTGGCCCTGCTTAGCTCTCCTTCTCCAGGCCAGTGCCTCATGGGCTGCACAGAGGTGGTGCAGGTGGTAGAGCTGCCATCTTCCTATGTGAATTCCTGTGCAGTAGGTTCAACTTCAAATCCAGACTGTACTGTGTATGCATATTTCATGGAGGAGTCCTGATGTAGGTAGAGTAGGTCTCCTCCCATTTTGTTTCCCCTTTAAAGAAAATAGAAAGTATTTATTTTTTTATATCTCTTTGGTGTTTGACATGTGTAAATCTATCTTGAAAAGTAGAGATAATATTTTCAAGAATTTTTAGCTTATATTTTCTGTAGAAATCGTATAGTCATGCTGCAATCTGCATTTATATTTGCATTGTGTGATTGCAGCTATGCTCCTGTAATATCAATGGGTACATTTTTCTGTCCAACTTTAAAGAAATCCCTCTACAATATCCCCCCTAAACCCCCAAATCCCAAGCAAAACCAAACCAAGAAAAGAGCCTTAACAGTGTCTGGAAAAATTCAGATAAATTCTCTTCTACTGTCCTCTCTTCCTGGAAACCTCCAGGTGCTAAAATGGAAATGGGCAGTTGCCTAGATGGGAGGAAAGAGTATTGTTTGTTTGATGCTGTTACAGATGCACTTGTCATATACTAAAAAACTGAGACACAACCAACCAAAGCAACAGAAATCTTCAGAAGTAAGGTAATTATGGACAATTAAAATAAGTTTTTGTGATCCTAGCATTGGAAATTTGACTGTAAATTCAACACCTTTGAGTGTAAATAAAATTAGAAGTCCATCTATGTCCCCAAATCAACATGCACAATATACAGTGCTGCTGCTGAGCCAGATTTGAAGGAGCATGTTGCAATTCTCCTTTGTTAGGGGTTAAGTGGGGTTTTGGAACACAACTGGTGTGTGAAGACAAGAATGATGTGGCAGAAGCAATTTCTTTCCCACCATATCTACTGCCAAATTCTCATATGTTTTCTTGTATCCCCTGTAATGTTAGTTTTTGTTTTCAAATGTGTCCTAAGTAAAGATTATTCTTCTTTCTACCATGGTCCCTAGGGGAAAGCAGGTAGTGTGTATGGTGGGGTTTGTCCTTCAGGGGTGTTGGTGGTTCTGAAGAGCAGTGCTGTAGGAGATGCCAGCTGGTCATGCTGGAAGGAAAGCAGAGCATCTCTTACAGCCATCAATGCCACTCTCCTTAAGCACTGGTGTTATATGGTTGTGTAGTTGCCTTCCTCTATTTAAATAAGACTGTTGATGGATGCAGTGGGAATATATAATTTTTCCAGGTGCACTGCCAGATCCATGGCCTTGTATGGCACCTGTGAGCTACTGAGTTGAGAATTAGGTGCTACTAATGGTGCTTGGTACTGAGATGAATTGCTGTGGTGATCAGGTCAAGAGGTTACATGCTCCTGCCCTTTTATTCCATCCCAAAGCTTTAGTTTCACTTCATGATGCAAATTATTTATAAACTTGAGGGGAGAGAGTATATATTGCAAAGAACAGTTTTCAAGAAGCTCTTCTTGTTACATTTGAAATTCATGTTAATGCTATGGGGTGAAATGTCTGAACTGTATTAGTTCCAGTGCCTTCAAAGTTTCATAGTGTGAAAGAATGGAGAAATGTTGAGTACTGCAAGTTTTAACATTTATTACATAGATGAAACAAATAACTGGGTTAATTCAGTATTTGTAGAGAAAAGAACTGAAAATGCATGTACTCAACTTCTCCTGTCTACAAGTAAACCTTTCTTAAACATATTCTGAATTGTTTACTTTTTCCATTAAGATTTTATTTCCATCAGAAAAAAAAGTCAGAGGTTCATTGTAGGAAATAAATATCTTAAGTTATAAAATGTTAACTCTGTGTCTAAATCTGTCACGTTGCAAGAGCTTATAGTTGTGAAGAATAAGCTTTAGCTTTTTGTTTGGCTATTTTTAATACTTGTGTGGCTGTTTATAGTTCTAAAGAAACAGGATTTCCCAAGATTTTATTTTAAATTGTCTTGTATCTACTTGTATGCAGACCACATACAAATCTGATCAGCTAAAATTAACTTGTCTTATCAAGAGGAGAAAATTACAGAATGTCCTGGTACTACATGCAGTAAAATGAAACACAATTGTCACGTGAGGCCAACTGAGGTCCTGAAAATAAAGGAAATTGCCAAGGGAAGAGGGAGCTGGCAAAAATGAAGCAGATTTTTGCTCTAAAATTGGGAATGTTCTTTCTTACATGCATCTACAAGTGGCACAAGAGTGTAACAACAACAGACTAGCCCTTTAGATGGTCATGTTCTTATGCTAATTTTAACTATTTCTATAACTATTTACTTTTCTTTGCTAGTGAAATTCTTGTTTGATTAAGAAAATATAAATGAAGACTATCATGGCTGCAGTACAGACGTATCACCTGTCATTGCTAGCAGTGTACACAGTAAAATTATTTTGCACTTAGAGAAAGTTAAAATGTATTTTCTCTTTTAAAAAGTGCAGATGGTTTCACTGGGCCAAGTGTTTGGTGCTAATGGGGAAAAAAAGTGCCATGTTTGTCATTGGTCACAGCCAGCACAGCTTCATGAGGGAGAAGTCCTGCTTGTAAACCCTTCTGTGACAGAGTAGCCCACTTAGCTGATCTAGGAAAGCCAGTAGATGTGATCTTTTTGGATTTGAAAAGCAAAACTTTTGGTACTGTCTCTCACAGTACCTTCCAGACCAAATGTCCAGCACTCAGCTGGAAAACCCTGCTGAATGATGGGTGAGCAACAGGCTCACAGGTCAGGCACAAAGGGTTACAGTGAATGGGGTGACATCAGGCTGGGGTCTGGGCACTGGTGGGGTTCTGCAGGCCTCCATTCTTGGCCCTGTTCTCTTCAACATCTTCATTAACCACTGGGATGTAGGACTCAAAGGGCCACTAAGTAGGTTTGCCAAAAATACTGAACTGGGAGAAGCTGTTGACTCCCTCCAGAGCAGAGAGGCCCTACAGAGAGACCTTGACAAATCAAGAGTTTGTTGAGGTTGACTGGGCAATCACCAACTGCTTGAAGTTTAACAAGGGCAAGTGCTGGTTTCTGCATCTGGGGCAATCCTGGTTGTGTGTACAGACTGGGGAATGAGATCCTGGAAATCAGGGCTGCAGAAAGGCACCTGGGGGTCACTGGCAAGTTGAACATGAGTCAGCAGGGCTTTTTTTATTTCTTTAGCAAGTGCCCCATGGAGTGGAAAGGAATGGGAAGGGACAGCTGAGTGTCAGTTACTTCACCAGTTAATGTGAAAGTAGGAGAGAAGATTTCACCTTGCTTTGAAATGAGAGAAGGTGGAAATTGGCTAGTCTTGAGATGGGGAAATATATATTTGTTTTGAATTATATGGAGTGTATACTGTGTACAAGGAGACAACTCAGTAAAGAGTGTTGACTTAATTCAAATGAAGTCTGTAAAGGAGTAACCTTGGATTAATAGGGTGTTATTTTCGGTAAGTGCCCTGCTGAATAAAAACCTTAAAAATAAACACAAAGAGATCTCCAACACTTCACAAAGATTGAAAATTACTTTTCAAAACACAACAGACTCACTAATGCTCTTTTGATGTTGCTTTCTGTTAGCCTCATTAGAGTTGGGAGATAGGAACCAGCCTGGAAGTCACAGATCAGGCTCAGCATTATGTTTTGGTGATAGCTGTCACAAATCTCTTCAGTCTTGTTGTTAAAGTTTGTGGGAAGGGCAACTACCAGAACCTGAGCTTTTCTACAGGATGCTGAGCTTCCTTATAGCCATCAAAGCTGTCTTTCATGTGGATATTGTTGGACATGGACAGTAAAGGCAATGTGTTGTTTTAAATACCGTATTTCAACAAGCTCAGATTTAGTAAGGAAATAGGACATGAATTGCTGCTTTTAAATCTGTCTGCCTTCAGGGAATTAAAGGAACAAAATAGTTGTACTGAAAGTTTTGTGATTAAAAATAAAAAGGTTGTGGGCAGTGGAGATTGTATCTGAGCAGCTTGACTTCTCCAAACAGCCTTTGCATTAACAATTTGCCAAATGTGTTCAATTTGCTCATATTAAAACATTTTGGGGGCAAGTTTGAAGTGGTGGTCAGGAAAGTATACATCCTAAACTAGTTTTTATTATTTCAATAAAATAGTTTGTCAGTTCCCTTGATTACAGAATTGATACATTAGTAATCAAAATATATTTGCCAATTTTATACCCATATCCCCCAGATGTTGGCTTACCTCTTGCTGCACAGCCAGGAGCGACTCTGACTCTGTATAGTTCCCATTATCTCACAGTACATGCACAAGTGTTTTACAGTGTGGGCACCTGTACTGTTTTGGAAGGAATGAGTAGTTTCCAAATGCTGTTGTCAGCAAATCTGTTAGCTTGTGTGACAGAAATTACCTTTTCCTTTATGTGTTTGACCTAAAAAGGGGGTTGATCCTTCTGGGTTGCTGTGGTGTTTTAACTCCTTTGTTTCTACCTTTTTAAAAGAAACAAACCATAAAGTATCAACTGTTGTTCTGGCCATACAAAGTCTTTTTGTCCATGGCATGTCCTTGAACTGTGTTTTCTAACTTCACAAGCTATGAAACAGTATAAAAACAACATTTCCGATGACCAGCTGAGAACCTCTCATAAATGCATTCTTAGTTATATCTTACGTTCTGCAACCAAGCAGATGCAAATTGCTTTATGATATTTTCTGGGTTTTTTTAACCACATTTTGAATGTGAATGGAAGTATGATGATTAATAAATATTGGAACTTAGCACAGAGGGCTACTAAGGAAAGTCAGAGTTTTACTTTTCATGGACCTTTGTGATAACTGGTATTCTAATACAGACATGGTCAGGAAATCAGTAATGAAATTGTGAGCATCAGTGGGATCCTCCTGGTAGTCATATCAGGCCTGAAACAGGAGTGATGTCTTGCTGTTTGCAGTAGCCATGGAATCAGAAACTTGCTTCTTTCCTTCTTGCTACAGGGTGTTCCTGCCATAACAGTAGTGGGCTTGCAGAAGAGTAGGAACTGATTGACTGGACACAACCATAGCCCTGTTCAGGAAAAAAGGGGGAAATTAGGCTGTAAGCCAATAATAGCTGCTCTCTTCTGCAGGTACTTTAAGGCTTTTTTGCATTGTTTGAACAAATAAAATGCATTTCTCTGACTGGCATCTGTGGAGGGAATGAAGTAGGAGAACACTCTTGTTAAACAGTTTTCTTTCAGCAAAACAAGTTATTGAGCTACTAACTGTATAGTGTATTGGTTAAGTCTGACCACAGTTCAGATGCAGACTCATGCATGCAAGGCTTTTAAACAAGCAATCTGAAAATGCATTTTACTGCTGCATTTTTAAGCCTAGCTGAGCTGGCATCTACCAGTTCCAGCATGGCTTGAGTAGGTCACCCAGCCAAGCTGAATTACAACTGCATCTGAGAATGGTTCCCTGGTAAGAAGAGAAACTGGGTGGGCAGTTTGTTGGAATCTGTAGAACTGATTGCCCATGAGTGTTGTGGTGTGGTAATGCTTCAGTGCTCAAGTATGGGGGGAAAATGTGGACGAGCACAGTGTTATCAGCAGAACAGGTTATCCTGTATGAAGTTTTGTGCTTGATTGTGCTGCTCTTGGAACCAAAGCTTCCAGTGCATTTCTGTATTAGTTGTCTCTCTGTCTTTAAGTCCTCATTGAAACCAGTATTAAACAAGGTTGTTAAGCTTGCCTGGAACTTCACTGCATCTCAATGTTTTCTAAACATTTTTGTTTGTTTTCCTTCTTAATATAGCAGGATTCATAGCTTGTTAATGTGGGTTCAGAGCTTGTTAAGTCTGGGTTCTTTATTGCGAGGATTTGGGGATTTTCTTCTTCCTCTGAATTTCTTTCCTCTTTGCCTGACACCAGCCATAGAGATGTATCAATGTAAACTGCAAAACTTCTATAGGTTATTTTGGCTAAAATGGGGCTCTTATATTTTAGAGTTCATCCTGTGATCTGCTACTTAGATGTTTAGCCATTGCATCTGATAATTCTTGTGATAATTATAATTTTGCAAAGGATATAGCTGTTCATTAAAAATTCAGCTGACACTGCTAACTACTTTTTATGGAATGTGTTGACTTGTCTGTAGATGAAATTGCTTGATAACTGGTAACCAAAGAGAGATTTTTTATTTATTTTTTACAACTCACCTAAAGTCCTGCTTAGCCTTTTCAGCTCCTTCTTGGTTTCCACAGGTGTGTCTTCCCAATTTCACATTTACAATGTGAGCTTTACCAAGCTATTTGCCTTTTTTAACTAAGCCAAAAAATTTTCTTCATGTGCACAAATAGTCATAAGGTGGTTGTATGCCATCTCTGGTGATTCCTAAACCAGTTTAACTCAAGGACACATTTCACCTTAGTAGAAATATTTATTATATTTATTATAATATATTTATTATATATATTATTTATATATAATATAATTGTTATAATATAGTAATATTTATTAATGTATTGGGTAGTACCTGTGGAGAAACTTAACACTGCTACAAAGGAATGAAGTAGGTCTTTATGCAAATAACTTCTTTGAAGCTAAAGAAAAATGCTCAAACACTCCCACAGTAATCCAAAGCTCTTTGTAGTAGCCCAAAGACAGCTTCCAACACATACATCATCTTGTTCTTAAAAATGAGAAATTATGTCTTCTGGCTTTGAATCCAAGGGTAGGAATTGCTTTAGTGTTACCTTAAGTGTATTTGTGCTAGATGCCACTCCTCTGCTCCTCACCTTGGGAATGCTAAATTAATTTCATCTTGGAGAGTGTTCAGACCACTGAAACTGCACACTTGACCCAGCTTGTGAAATGAATCATAGGGTCAAGTATGGGTAAAAGAATATTTTTGTGATCACTCTTTGCCAACAGACAAACAAATCTGTGAGGGAAAAGAAAACCCAACCTGTTATAACTAGTGGTTACACTGGTTTGTTTTGGATTTACAATTGTCTCTGGTGTCTAATAGGATCTGTCCATAAGAGCAAGGGAAAGTTAGGAACCTTTTTTTACACTCCTCTTACTGGAGGCAGGACTGAAAATGTGAACATTTTGGACACCCAGATACCGAAAATATTTTGTTGTGTGTATTGGCCCTAGGCGTGTGTTTTGTTGGGAGTACCTCTGTTGAAAAACTCAAAATTAGAAGAGCTAATCTACAAAATATAAATTTACTGTATGATTCTGTCTCTAAGGGTGAGAGCATACATACATATATCTACATATACATCTGTCCTGTGGCTTGTCACTTGGCAAAACCAAACACTGATTCCTGGCAAAACTGAGCATTCCTTTATTCTCTGCAGGGGCGGGCTAGCTGAGAGGTTATGTCGGCTCCAGAACAGAGAAAGATCTGCCATTAGCTTTTGGAGGCATCAGTGTATTTCAGATAATAAAATCCCCTCAGGTAAGAAGCATTACACAATACCACTGTGAAAATATTATACCTACGTGTATGTATCCATGGCCTATGTAGAGGTAAAAGTGAAGTTCATATTATTAGCTTGTCTTTCCTGACTCGGGTTTCATGCTATCTTGATTGTCTTCTGAGTTAATAATTGCATTTCTGGTAAATATGAAGGTTTCTAACAACTCAGTCATCATTTGAATGTATAAGGTAAAGGGTATATTTTAAGTAGCCTCCATCTAAGTTCTTCACAGCTCCTTGATTTCCAGCATCACATGGAAAAATGGTGTTTTCAGCAGGTTGTAGGACAATTCAAGTTTTAATTTATAGGTGTTCAGATTTTTTTGGTGCGTTTTTTTTTGTCTTTCTTTCTTTCTTTATAATCAACCTTTCCTCTTGTTCTTTTTGCTTTGTGATCACTTCTTGCTAACAAACCAACATGGACAAAAATTCATGGATAAGTGCTGAAATTGTGAATGGCACCATGTGTGAACCAATAGAGCACAGCTATGAAATGAGTGTAAAGCATAACTACAGTGTGTACATCACTTAAAAAGAAAAGTGGGAGTCATACAAATTGGTTACTGGTGACTGATAGCACCACCTTTCAGTAGTCTTTCCTGAGAGGTAATGGATTCATAGAGATTAAGTATAAAGAATTAACTTTTTAAATCAACTTCTGTGTGTGTGACTATAGTCTACAAAATGTCAAGCATTTATTCTGTATTAAGCCAACTGCTTGTTTTTGAGCATATATTAACTTGCATTTATTTTTCAGAAAGACCTCTGATCTTAATTTGAAAACATGCAGATAAGTGAAACTATCATTTGCCTTGAGAGTTTGTCCCCAGTTCTACTCCCAAATTCTTAAAGATGGTTTTTCTTCCAAATCTGAATTTGTCTGGCTTCAGTTCCCCTCTTTTGTTTCTTTCTTCTCCCTTAAAGAGGTCTTTAGTATGTGACATTTTCCCTTTCTGGCACTTGCATAGCAAAACCTCTGCTGCCTCACAATTTTAAACTAAACAGACTGAGCTCTTTAAGGGTCTCTAAAGCATTTTCATCCATGTTCAAGTGACTTTCATGGCTTTTTACTGTACACTCTCAAACTTTTCAGAAGGGTCTTAAGATCAAGCATAGCAATTCTATGTGCTCTTCCAGTTTTAGGCTCATTAAAATCATTGGCCAGGTCCAGTTCACTTCTCAGCCTCCTGGATATTTGAGGCCTGTGATAAGTGTTTGAGTATGGTTTGGCTTTGGTCACAGCACAGTGCAAGGACTTCACCTTGAACTGATTGTCCAGTATGATTTTGTAACTTCTACAGGTGTTTTTTTCTGAGATGCTGTTTCCCACTCTCCAGCTACTCTTCCTGTTTCTTTTGCCTATACACAAATACTGGGAAGTATTTGTGCTGTGTCCTGGCTGATTTTACTTAAGTAGTCCAGCTAACCATGCAGTTCAGATCACCGTGTAGCTTAAGCCTGTCCTCTTTTAGTCACAGATTTGCTTGAGTTTGTGGTATTCACAGAGTTTCCTTATGTCATTGATGAAACCATTTAATAACATGAGTGTTTACTTGCAAGTCCTGCTGGAACTGTTGTTACTCAGTTATAATTCTCCACTGGTAAAAAAGCTCTAACTACAATTCACCAAGTTAGCTGTCAGAATTTTAATTTTTTTTTTTTTTTTTTTGCATTCTGCTCAAAGTCTGCAGTACTCATAGTGAGAATGGTTGATTTTTCCTCAGGAGGTAGTATGATTTAAAATTACACCCAAACTGTTGGCTAAAGCTCGGTCTCAGTTTCTCACTGGATCTTTAGAGGGCTTTACATCCTTTGGCTATTTGCATGTTGTGTTTTCAAAATGCCACCCATGCAGAATAGCACATTGTATTTCTGACCTTAATTTCTTACTTATTTTTTCCTAGGCTACTTTGCCTAGATCTGATGTCAGGCTAGTTGGTCTCCAGTTATTGTAAGCCACTTTGTTTGCCCTTCCTGAATAGTAGCACAATATCCTCATCCTTTCAGTCTTCTGGAATTTCACCAGTATCTGAATACACTCTAGAAAGTGACATCAGGGAACCAGATATGTCTTTAGCCAGCTCTTTTCAGAAGTGCCATGTTGAAAATTGTACAGGCATGCTTACTTAAAACCATGGGAGGTTACTTCATCATTCTTATGTGGTGCGAGGATATCCTCTTGCTGTTTCTCAAATATTGAACAAAAATAGATATTGAATAGGCTTGCCTTTTAAATAAAAGGAAAATTTTTAATGCACTCTGTAGTAACAGACCTGCAACATTGCTAATATGCTAATGTTCTTTTTGTCTTAATTTCACACGTGTCATTACAAAACTTTGTGTTTGGCTGCTCACCATTTTGTTAGACCAACTTCTGGGCTGAAATATTCCATGCTAAACATCTGCCCCTGGCTGAATTCCGTTCTTTGATTCTTCTTCTTTCTTTCAGAAAATGAGTCAGAATTGGTTAGCATTTTATGAGAAAAAGGCTATGGGAAAATACCTTGCTCTATTCTTAAGTACATTTAAAACATTCTGGTGAGTGTCTTTAAAATTATTTAGTTTTGGCAGAAGATGAACTATTTCTGGGATATGCCTTTTCCATCATAACAAAAAATGTACAAGAAGTCTTTAGGACAAGCTACTGTTTCATTTACCCTGCAAGCATTTGCTACAATTTCTGAAAAATGCTGAACATGCCATAAATTTAGGAATATACTTCAACTTCACAGCTTGAGTTTCACTTCCAATTCTCGATCCTTATTCCAAAGTATAACAATTATAAAATAATCATTAAAATAGCTGTGACAATATTTTGGGGATACTTTTACCATCTAGAGCAAAATTTATTTTTGATAATTGTATTTTTAGAACAGCCATAATGTTTTGTGTCACCAAAATGAAATTGGTGTTTGGTTTGGAGCACATCGGTTGGAACAGTTGAAATTTTAGTAATGTAACTAGATAACCTTCTCTTTGCTTCTAGTCAGGAATGTGAAGTGTCAGCACAGCAAATGCATGCCACTTTCAGCTTTCATCTCTTTAGGTTAAAGTTAAGGTGATCTTACTAATCTAAGAATATTCTTGAATTTTGTTTCTCCTCTGTTTTGCTCAGTAATATTTCTAAGCCACACCATTTCTCAGACTGTTTATGACTTCAGCACAGAATTAGAGGAAAAAACTTTTCAAATAAAAAATTCATTTGAGTCACTAAAGAATCCTGAAGATTAATGTGGAGGATTGAAGTAACTTAGCTGCTGGGAGAGCTGTCACGTCATTTTGGATATCCCCTAGACATGCAGACCAGAAGTTCATTGCTAAAGCAGCGGGGAGCAATTTCAAATGAGATTGGTTTAAAGTCCTCCTTACATATGATATTTAAGGAAAAATGTTTCCAGAAGTTCCAGCTGTCACCCCCATTAGGCATTTCACATTGAAGAATTTTATGCCTGTATTTTGCTGTTGCTTACTTTTTAGGTTGTATCCATGTCCATATTACTCAAAACACCCTAGTTTTCAGCTTTGTTTTTTAAAAGAATTCCTGTCTGTTACCTCCCTGACCCCATTCTGTAAGTAACCACTGTGGTTTGGCTGCCTCTTGGTCACTGGGATGAATCACTGCCCAGAAGAGAGCACCTCCTTTCAGCACGCACTTTCTGGTGTTTATGCAGCGCACAGGGTCTTAGTTTGGTTGACTCATTCTGCAGGGTAGAAAAAAACCTTTGTGTTTTCTCAGATTTTGACAAATTTGGGGCAGAGTCACATTCTACTGCCAGTCCCTGTGTTGGGATAGGCACTCACTAAGGTTATGGGTTTCAGCAAGGTGAATCCCACTTCGGTAAATCAAGGTAACGATAACAGGCAGAGGCCTGAAGGGAGGGAATACAAGAGTTTGCCCATGGCACACAGCATTGGTTGGATGCTTTCTGTGGTTCAGCTCTAACAGAGGTGAATGTCAGGCTCTGCCACAAATCCATAATTTTCTGTTCTTCACAAGATGTAAAAGGGGGGCTGAGGTGCAGGCCATGTAGCAGCAAGTCTCTGATCAGCCAAGCTGATGGTTTGAGGGTACTCTGTGCAAAGGCTTGTAGATCATTTGCAGGCTTTTTCCTGTATGCAGTGCTGCAACTTCCCCATGAAGTTTCCTGTTTGGGCAAAGAGGAGGTCTGGACAGCTGAAAGAGAGAAAGAGAGAAAAAAAAAACAAAAACCAAACCAAACCCACAACAAAACCCCAAACCTTTTTCCTGTCAACATCTGCTGGAAGAAAAAATAGTGGTTTTCTGAGTTACATTCAGACAACCTTCCTGTCTATAGGAGGGGACACTAAAAATATTTAAAGCAAACTCATGTGGATTCCTACTGTAACTATTGAAATTTTGCTTTCTATACATCCTGCCTTCTGTTGGTTTTGTTTGTCTTGCAGCTATCATCAAAACAGTTATTTACCTTAAATGCAGAAACATTTTATTCTCTACCATTTGCAATCTGATGCAAGATTTGATCCATGCTGATCCAAGGTTAAGATTCATGATTGTATTACAACTGAATTTGAGTAGTGAATTGACAATAAGGCAAAACCATTGATCTTTCCTTCCAAACTGCTCCTTCCTCTCAAGGAAAAGTGACCTTCAAGGGGCAGCATCTTCAGTTTGCTGAGGCGAGTGGAACATATACTTGAGGGGAGGAGGGTGAAGCCCTGGAGGTGAGAACAGGGTTTCACATGTAACGCGTTTGCAGGAAGGCTGAAAGGCTTACAGAAGAGAATAGATACAAACAATCACTCCTTTTCTTCCAGTTTCAGTGACTAGTTAAGATGATGGGAAGAAAGGATTTTAGGAGTTTGAATGCCATGAAACTTTTACATGATAAAGAAAACATGGGTAGCCCTTAACAGGATTTCCCTTACTATGTAAAATTCTTCTAAAAAGACAGAAATCTGAGATTTGCTAGTTGTTGCTTATTTTCTTAGTTCTTGATAGTTTGTTTTATTGCTTAAGAGTTAGTACTATAAATCAGAGACATGACAGGTGGCCAATTTTTTTTTCCTAGGCCACTGTCTGAACTTGTTACAGCATTCTAAAGGAAAAAAATCAAATGTAAACTTTTCTTCTTCAAACAAGAATTCTTTGTATTGTTGTTGTTTTCCTATGAGAAGCAATAATGACATGCATAGTCTCTTTTAGTAGCTTACATATGTTCTTATAAAGAATGTCCAGTGTTTAAAGCACAGCTAGATTCAGCAGAGTTTTAAAAATTTATATAAATATGGCAAGAAGCCACTGTGCCTATAAGAGACTTGGTGTGTTTCTGAGAAAAATCTTCTTGAATAGCTTTAGAAATTACCAGCCCAGGAAGAATAACTGCATGTATAGATCAGAATGGTAACCAGATGGTTTTGTACGGGCTGTTGAAAACCTTGTAATCCAGACCTGGTTTTCAGCATTGACTTTGGATTACAAGGGTTTGCTGGGTATCTACATGCTTGCTGAGTTTGTTGCACCTGCATGTTATATACATGAGGGAGGAGGAAGAACAATCATGGGATGCCAAGCAAAATTATGTTTTTATTTTTATTTATGCCTGTAATTTGACATTTTATACTTTTTATGCTTAAGAATGAAAGTAAAACTTTGTGGCTTGAACCAGAAAGCGGTTGGCTATTCTTCCACTGCAGATAGTATGTGATGTCCCAGGAGGGTGTCTGCTAACTGCAGTTTTGGAACCACATTTAACAATTACAAGTTAAATGATGTTGGGATGAAATAATGCCTTTGAAAAAAATAACTGAGTGGGACAAATTTGGAAGAGTGTTGCTAGAGTGCTTTATTAAACAAGGCATAAACTGGAATTTTCTTTGTTTCCTTTATAATTCCATAATGCATATTTGACCTATTCAACTGAACCAAAGGCAGAAAGTGCCTTTCATTCTTTGTGCAGGGAATACTATTCACAACCTTAATTGCCCACAGTTCTTTGCACTTTCAGTGGGAAAGTTTATTTTATAAAAGCTTTTACCTAGGCTTAGTAGAAATTTGACTTGATTGTAACACCTGTGTTTTGCAAACTGCTTATTTCTAAATAATTTCCCAGTTAAGAAAAAGTATAACTTAACTTCTCAACCATGTTTTTTAGAAACATCAACTAGATATGTCAGGTACAGTAGAAATTTTCTTCTGAACTGCAGTTCATGTACACTATTTGTTTGATGGTTCTTTGAGCAAAAGTAATGGTAATTTGTTTTTCTTAAAAGTATCTGTCCTTTCCCCATATCATTCAAATATCACTAAGATAAAGAATTGTGACTGTTCAGCTGATAAGAACAAGTTGTCCTCAATATTTTTGCACAAAGCATGTATTTGTTAGCAGCTTTTCAAATATTAATGTGACTCCAAGCAAGCTCATCTTCCTCCCCTGTGTCTTCTTATGAGTTTGTCATGGCTTTATTCAGAAAGCTCTACTTGCATAAGGGTAATTTTTAAATTGATTTAAAAGGAAGGTGGTGAAATAGTCTTCCTTTTGCCTCTTGTCATGCTTGCTTGGTCTTTTTTATCCATCTGATTTGTGAGGTAAGTCTTGTGGCTGAGCTGAGGAGTTTTATTTTGTCAGTCTTGCTTTTCATGGTAGTTCACGTGTGTACTTGTAGGTATGTGTATGGTCCTAATTATATAGACTTTTCATTATCACAATAGTAATAATTTCCACTTTCTTCTCCTTCGTGCTTGGATATGAGTTGGGTTTTTTCCTGGAATGCTCAGTGGAGCAGAGCCATTCACTGCTTGGCATTTTCGTCAGCTCCAGTTTTCTTCTGTGTTTCTAAGATGTGGTCTGTGTTGTTGTAGTTCACTGTTTTCTGCATTGGTACTGTGGCCTTTATGAACTTATTTCTGCCTTGTGTCATGTGACTGTTACATTCAGGTATATTCAGATGAGCACGTCACATCCTTCAGCCCAGTGGGGGAGATGCATTCTTGCAACATTGCAAGATTTCTAAATTTTCAGTGAAAATGGAAAACTGAAAAATTCAGAAGTACCTGCTGTCATAGACTGAACTTGGCTTTGTTTTTCTCTTGTTGATGTGGTGCTGTTACTGTTACTTCTGCTGGTCTGGTCTGCATGGAGGTGGACTGTCTATCCCAGCTGCCACGTTCAAACCATGCAGAATTCAGTTTGCTGTCCTGAAATGCTTTGTCTCACTCTATAGGTCTTGTAGAGAATGCTCTGCTGCTGGAGCTCTATTAACTGGCTCTAAAGAGAGTTTGTTCCTTTTGAGAACTTTCCATTTAAGGCTACAGGTGTTCTTTTGGAACACTTCAACAGTAGCATTTTAGCAAAATTTTTGCACAAATGGAGTGAGGTGAAACTGCATGTGGTCTTACTGATACATTTGATGAATTTCCATACAGCAAGTACCATGGATCCTCTCCTTCTAGTGTGTTCAGCTTCCTGTCACTGTGTCACTAGAGAAACATAAAATATGTGGCTCCCAAGAGATCATCATTTCTATATTTTCCTCCTCATTTGTCTTCCTTATTGGTAGTTACAGAGTTATTAAAACAAACTTTAGAGTTGTATTTCAGGCACTGAAGCCAGAATGTCTGAACATTTGTTTTTTTAAATTGTGCTCCTCAATGTTTTTTTTTCCTTCTCTTGTCTCCAAACTGCTTTTTGGTTGTTGAGAGTCAGAGCAGGCTGGCTTTCTTCTTAGCCTCGGTCCTAAGCTGCCCTTGGCATGGCCAGTGCATCATCTGTGACCACGTACATTCAGTGTTGATGTGGCTTAAATATATGTGTCTGCTGTGAAGCCATTCTGTTAGGTCTGAAGATTAAGGGCATTCAGTCTGGCAAAGACCATAGAGTCATCTGAAAGAGGGCTCAAGCCCTCAGAGTCTGTGAGCTCCAAAGGAATGGGGAGCGCTTTTTTTGCCCTTTTTTATATTTTCCCTGTTGTTTTTTTTTTTTTTTTCCTTTTTTTTTCTTTTTAACCCTCCTGGAATTCAGAGTAAATTCAGAACATCTGCAAAGTACTGCGTCAAAATATATTTGGATGTCATGGTGTATGACTGAAGGGCAGCATCACCCTGTGTACTAAAAGAATAAACAAAAATGAAAATAAGTACCGAAGGAAACTGATGCATTCAGTGTGAAATTTGTTTGTTCATCTCCCAGGCACTGGAATTATCTTTATTTGAACTGCTTCATGTCTGGGTTACAAATGGGAGTGAGAAAACCAACTCCCAGAGGACACCTGGAATTAAATAATTAACTATGTATGTCAGAGCAGATCTCTTAGGTGATTAAACCAAAGTGCCTCTAGCTTAGGATCCTGTTTTTGGCAGTAACAAGAGCTACCAAAATGCCTAGAAAAATTGATAGTAGGGCTAACAGTTGATGATGCTTTCCCAAAGTATTCTCCCAGATGCCTCCTACAGATCTCTGACTCGGGGACTTTCTAAACTGGAATTACTGTCTGTGTTCTTAGTAGTTCTAAATAAGTTTTTCTCCTACCAAAAAGTCACTAGTTGTTTTTCTGAACCCATGCATGCAATATAGGCCTGTTTTGATCACACAGTTATGTATTAGCAGGCTTTTTTTTTTTAAATTATACCCAAAGTCATTGCCAGATTTATTCCATTATTACTGTTGCCAAAAAGACGTTTCCCTGTGATTTCAAAGGTTCTGCTAACAGTAGCAGTGAGAGGTGGATGTTCCATTTGCCTGGGTTTGGATCAGGATTTCTTCATCTTTGTCAGAGCTTCTTGTTTCTTGTCTGGGAGTGAGGGAGGAGGATCTGGACAATCACAGCAAGGCTTCACCAAAGATGCTTCCCTGCTTAAATGGCTTGTTCCTCCCACCAGTCAATCTCTCATGGATTTCACTCCCTTGGGAGCACTTCCAAAGTGCGGAGGAACTGATTTGTTTGATCATGGTCCACTAGCGATGATTTCTGTCTGTTGCTTTTCAGAGAGCAGCATTGATCACAGTGGTGTTCTGCAAAGGGTGATGTAACTAATCTAGGCCCTAACTGGTACATGATTTTTCTTGTCCATTGTCCTTTCTGTGACCAGTATGTTGATTCAGTAGTAGCCAGGATGTCACTGCATGTCTTTGTGACGATTTCTCTTATGGAAAATTCTATGAGAAGTGAGGGAGCATTACAGGCCTTGGTGGCTGATCCCCTCCTTTCAGATGGTGTTCTTTAAAGGGCACATGTTGTACATCTCAAATACCTCTGCAAAATTCATACTCAGACAGATTTATCAGTGCCTTTCTGGCTTTCTTTGTAGCACCTTAAGCCTTGTGTATCGGTGATTGAATTGCACTTCATGCCCCTGGGATGAATAAACCTTCTGTTTATACTCATGGGGCCAGATATTTCCAATGATCCTTGATCCTGTCAGTGGCTGTTTCCTCTGATTTTCCAGCTGACTCTGTGAAGGCTATGGAGAGATGCTGGAAGTGGCAGCTGTCCATGTTAGGCTGTGTTCCAGGACCAGTGAGTTGCAGCAGTCCTCAGTCACCTGAGCTCAGAGCACCCAGGGCTGTGCTGAGAAATGCACTTGTGTCTCATACTGGTCAGGCTGATCTGGGTTTCCATCTTTATCTCCCTCAAGTATTTCACTTCAGAGGCATCTGGAACCAGATTGAGTATTTGGAGAAGGTCCTTCACTGAAAGCATGGTCAACCACTAGAACAGGCTCCCCACAGCACCGAGCCTGTCATTTCAAGGAATGTTTGTTGTATGATTTAGTGTTAGGTGATCCTGTGAGGAGCAGGGAGTGGGACTTGAGGATCCTTATGGGTCCCTTCCAACTCAAGATCTTCAATGATTCTATAAGTGCTTTGCTAAGCAGTCCTCAAATTGCTGATTGCTCCTTCATGGAAGATTTCTAAATGCATCCAGGCAGCTGTATGCTCACTCTTAGCAAATGTGCATGTGTACTTGTCTTTCAGTGGGAGAATAAAGTTTACCTTGAAGTAAGTAAACTGAAGTGGCTTTGCAGTTAGCTGAATTAGCTGATTAATTTTCCTAGAAACTAACCCTGAAGAAATCCATGAGTATTCTGGGTGACAGAGTGGGAAATGAAGAAATTTGCAGTTTAGGAATGGGCACAACTGCAGCACAGTTACTGATTGCACCTTTAAAAAAGCATACAATTTTAAGGTATTCTTTCTTATTTAAGATGACTGGATATTGCCATGAAACAGGCACATCTCTGTTTTTTAATTTCTTGGGCTGTAATTCTGCTTTGCAAATGAAAGTTAAGTGAATGATAACTTCAGCAAGCAAGTGGGAATTTATGTAAGTTATCCGACAGTGAAGGAGAACACTGCAAAACCCTAAAGTGAGCTTTCCACATGGATGAACAAACAAGTAAACTCTGGAAACCGTAGAATGTGCAGTGATCCAGCCTGTCTCCTCACCCACAAATTTGCCCTTCAGTATGCAGCCACATATGTTTGATTTATTTTTGATTGACATAACAATACAAGAGCCAAATGTATTAAAACCGAAGCTACATTCTGAACTTTGGTGTTTCATCATGTGCCAGCAATCCAAAGTGCTTTTCCATGTTGTTCAAGAGAACACTATCATCAGCAGTAATAATAATTTCAGAGTAATTAAACTAAACTATCTCTGTGTATCTAAATAAACAAATAGATTGTGGTTCTGTAGAATGTGCATGTGTGCCAAGTGTGAGACTTGGCTACTTGTCGAAATTGAGATGCTTTTAGTGTAGAAGCATTCTGCTTCATTTAGTATCAGCTCCCAGTATTTCCACCAACTTTAGGCTTGCAAGAGACTCTGATGTCTTGGTAGGATATTTTTTACTCCAATGTCTTTTAGAAACTTTCATACAGATGTAGTTCTTGATTTACCTAGTATTTTTATCTGTTTTACAGTCAGAGGTATTCAAAAGAAAAATGTTACTACACTGTCATTCATTGTCTTCAACCTGCTGTATCACATGAGTAACATGTAAACTGCTGACCAGTGTCATAAAATTCTGCATGTAAGAAATGCATAGTTCAGAGGTGGTGAGCAGTCTCTCTCACGAGCGGTCTTAATACTTTTTTTTTAATAAGCTGTTGGTGCATTTGAAAATTGAAACTGATTTTTTTGTGACTTGGTTTTTGAAGTGGATGTAAATGCAAATTGTGCTGTATGTCTAGAGGGAAGAGGTAAATGCTTAGTTACTTTAAAGGATGAGAATTTTTGTGGTTAGCAGAATTTGTTTATGCGTGCCAAATGACTTGGGGTTGACAGAGGACCACAACTGCAGCTAGTCAGGCAAAACAGAATTCAAATGTGAATATTCTAAGCCCTTCCCTTCAGGCATAGAAAACTAGTCAGTGCTCACCCTTGTCAGAATTTTCACATAAGCCAACATTATCACAGTGTAGTATCTGCAGTGGCACTGTGATGTTACAGCTTTCTCTGTGCAGGTGATAGCAGTGAGGAGCAGCAGCAGGGACAACCTTTATCAGTCAGTTTCAAAGGACTTGGCAGAAAGGGTTGATTCTCCTGCTTCTGAGATCTGGAAAAGGAAGTCAAGCTGTAATGGCTTGGACAGAAGTGGATTATGTACATCTTGTGTCAGACTGTCTGGTGGAACCCTTTATTACAGCTGGAAAATACCAGTTCAGGGGAAGCAGAATGCTTTGCAGAAACATGTTGCATGTGATGAAAAATGGGTTCACATGAAAGTGGTTTTGAGAACAATTTTGTTTTATATTTCCAAATTGATTTATTTCTGTTTTAGTATGAAATTTAATAAAGACAGGGACAGAATTTTTTATTTTATTTTTGTAGAATTCAACTTTATTGAATAAATTTGAAAGGTTTTAGGGCCTGGTTTCTTTGGTTTGGGTTTCTTGAGGGTTGGGTTAATTTTTTTTGAAGTTTCTCATAAACTCAAACTAAAATATTTTGATTTATTTTCCAGAGGAAGAACATTCACAGTTGTGAAATGAGCCTTAAAATAAACAAACAAATAACTAGTACAGCTCTGCTGTTAAGTTCCAGTATCACATTCACTGTTCCTCCCCTGTTACTTCTTTGCTGCGGGAAGACAATAATTTATATCAGCTGTTTTTCTTGGGATGTTGTATTTTTCCCAATGAAAATTGTAAATCAAGAAGGGCAGAACTGGGGCTCTGCTGCCCTTGTCCTCTGGGACCCTCTTCTGCCCCACTAAATGCTCATAGCATTTAGCAGGGTAACAGCTATTCTCCCTCTCCCCTCAATGACAGGATTGCAGATCTGAGTAAGGCTAGGTGAGAATGAGAATAAACCTTACATAATCTTATAGCTCAGACCAAGGTCTGTCTGAGTAGCTCTTGCCCTGTGCAGAATCCAAAGTAAGGACCTAGGAGTAATTTAATTTCAGTGCAAAGTTGATTCTTGTTCAGCAGCGACAAAAGTGCTAAAAATTGATCTATATAAATGCTTTTATCTGTTAATGTTGCTTTAAAACAAGGGAGCCTTCTGACTACCCTGAGTGCCTTCTGATAAAATGGATGATCAGTTTTGCAATAATGCTTTTTAGGCTGTGCATCTTGTTCCTTCTTTCTCCACATTTGTCCCTCAATGCGAATCATCAGCTTTTAGATGTTTTGTACCTTTCTAACTTGGTTCCTGACTACCTTGAGAAAGGTCAAAGATGGAAACACAGCTTCACTTTTAACACTATGTTTGATTATTCTGTTTTTAAATAAATTCATTTTTTGCAGTATCTAATAAAAAAGACTGAACAAAGACACTGAGTTGCAAGATTTAGTTCAGGTATGGTGGAAGAGGGTTTCTTTTAGGGAGTTTGTGATTTCATTTGTATTTGGAAGAAGTGCAGGTGGGCTTTTTTTCTTTACAATAGTATCTATAGAGGAAACAAAAATTACTTTAAAAGCTTAATGTAGGTCTTTTGATAAGGCTGTATATTCTACTCATACATGGATTTATCAAGGGTAGACAGATGCGCAGAGCACAGAGGGATGCACTTCTTTAGAGTGCCAGAACATCTTTATTTCTCCTCATCCAGACTTTGCATTTTTATTTTTCATTTTCACTTTCTTTCCAGATAAATCTGGTGTTTTAATTGTGAAGATCTTGGAAATATTTGAGGAGTGCACAATACAAGTTGCCATCTGCCAGCAGCTGGATCAGTCTCTTGCTGTGCTTTCACCCGAGGATGCTGTTGTCAATGCAGAGGAGCCAATACTCAAAGTCCTCTTCACAAGAGAGACAGCAGCTCACCTGAAGAGCAGACCACAGGATGTCATCCACATCTATCCCCCATGGTGAGTAAGAAGGCGGCGCCACACTTGCTGTAACACTGCAGAATGAAGTGGGGTCAGTAGAGTGCTGGCTGCACTGTTGTAGGAAAAACCTTGGGGGGTAATGGGACAGCAGGGCATTCTTGTGGTCATCTGTCTCTGGCAGCTTGAGAGACTTTGACAGATACCTTCAAGACAGGCTCAGATAACAACTAAATATGTACCATGATGCCTCTAGTGTTGCTCAGGGCTTCAGTTGTGTTTTCACTTAATATTTTCATGTTTAGAGCACTAGAAAGGCCTGAGCAATGTCTTATCAATGATAAGGCCAATAAAGTGCATACTTTCTGGTAGCAAAGTAGTTCAGGAATGCTCATCTGTTATTGTGAGCATGGGTATAATATTTCAGTGGAAAAGTCTCTATTAACTGTATAGCGTTCAGTCTTCAGTTCCTTGAGTTCCTCTTCAGCACAGCCCTTTCTGGAATTCTTAAAAATGTTTGGTCTACACTTGTGATTGTTTTCTGAATTGGATTAGTTACCTGAATTTTAAGGGGTAGCAAAAAATTATGAGACTTCTAGTAAAGCAGCTGGTTGGTAGTGGCTGTGGGCTTGGAAGGACTACTCTTCATAAAAATTTAGGGGGACTTTGAAGTGGGAATATTACTTCTCTCTTCACTACCCTCCACCCAAATTATAAAAAAGGAAATACTTTTCTTACATATTTCAGCATTCATTACCTGAGTGTTAGCCTCCAGCTGCCTTTTGTGTTTGACCATATCCTTTTGCAAAATACTTTTTCCTGTTTTGCAAAGGTCTGTATCTGGTTTTTATCTTCATTGATAGCTGCAAATCTTTTCTGAGTTCCCCAATTTGTAACCTTCTGCTTCCGAAATGTTTTTAAATCTTTTTGGAAGCAATTCAAAAACTAAGGGAAGATATTTTATTTGGGGTTTATTATGGCTACAGATAAAACTATTGATAGTTTAGATGTAAATAGATCGGTAGCAAAGGGAAAATTAAGTTCAATATTAAGTCCTAGTCTGGTATAATTCTGGTTCACTGCCTTTTTTTGTTCTCATTTATCTTTTCCTTAACAAGCTTTTCTTCATGCTTTACATTTGGTTTTGTTTGCCTGTTTTCTTCCTGTTTCTCTCTCTTACAATCTTACTTCCATTTTTCTCTTCAGGTTTCCTCTGTTGTTTTTAAACCACGAGCTTTTGCATTTATGCAGCTGTATCCTTCTGTGTAGACCTTAACCTACATGAAGGTTTTTGTACTAGAAAAATAGTTTTAATTAGGGTGTGATTCAACTTTTCTCTTTTTTTCCTCCTTTTTTTTTCTTTTCCTGAGCTGTTACTGTAGAATGCTTAGTTTAGAATGCTCGTGTAAGTCTCGGACTGCTGCAGCTTGTTTCATGTCTGCTCTGGGAAGATGTAAATCTGCACTGATACGATCCTTTCCAGACTACAGACATCTGCAACTGTACTAGTGTAGTCTTCTCATTTGTTTAAATTTTAAGATGTTCTGGACACAAAGCTCATTCCTTTATGTAGATAGATTTCTTCTAAAAGCTTCATAGCTAGCTGTCTGTCTTCCCAGAACTTCTGCCTTTTATTTGTTTTCTTTAATAAATATATATATATAATATGAATAGGATGTGCTTTTCATCTAGGCAAAAGGTTATTTCATGAAACCATAATGTTTGGACAGAGGATACATCTGCACTGTCACAGTTGCTTTCCTTATATATGTGTCTCAAGGCACTTCATAAATACATCAGTTAATTGTAGCAAAACTGCATTATACCTCATCTCTAGTCCTATTTTCTATCTTTTTGAAATTACCTTAATGTCAGTTGTTTCTTTGTTTCCTCAACCAACTTCAAAAGAAATTGGGCTGGATACTGTTAAACTACTGGAGGCAGGGAGGGGAGAGAATGAAGGATGTTTTTGTTTTTGATTATAAATTGGCACTTTTAGTTTGCATTAATTGGAAATTGGACTTGTACACTTGGTGTAAGTTTCCTCTATCATAGTTCCAAGCTTCTATTCTCTTAAACTCTTACTTGAGAGCTCTGAATGCTGAGATGTAGTTCTTGTTACTCTGCATTGAATTTGTACTTGTTAAAAACAAATGCTGTTTCTGTTAAAACATTTATGTGTCAATTCAAATGTGTGACTAGTGAAAAAGCAAATTAACTAAATCTAATCCTGACATGATGAAATAAGCATACTTATGTATCTTATCAATATCAGTCAGAAGCAAAAGGGACCAAAAAAAAAAAAAAAGTAGATGCAAGGGGAGGCAATCCTTGAATTACCTGTGTGGTTTTGGGATGCATAACACACTGTACATTGTTGTACTATATTTTGAGATAGTTTCATGGTAAGACAGAATGGGATGAGATGAGGTGTTTTATAAGTGTCCTGAGAGCAAAATTTCCCATTACCTTTAAAATAAAACCCCAGAATTACATTCTGACTTTGCTTTTTGCTCTCTGACTAGGTAAACAAGTAAGATACAGACATACAGGCTGCTGGCTCCTGGAGATGATTATTCATGTCAAAAATTGGACACATCATTTTGAAGCCTTTGTAAAATTAGACTTTGCTTTTGTAACTGTACTTGTCTGTGCTGTGAACTCGGTGCCTAACTTGGTATGTGAAACATCTCCAGCAGTAGACTTGCATTAAGTACTTTAGGAAGCTGTGTTTAGAGAAGTGCTGATATGCTTGTCGGTATTGTTTGCATGCAGAATCCCATGAAACTTCAGCACTGCAGTATAAGCAATTTAATGTCAAAAATAAAATATTGATGGGAGCTGGTTTTAAGAATCTTACCACTGGACATTGGACATTGCTCATGAGAACAGTCCCACTGGATTTCAGAAGAGCTTTGTGTCAGGGCAAGAATTACCAGGACTGAACCTAGATTTCTTTGTAACTAGATACTAATTTCTTTGGGTCCAGTGTCTTAAGGTAAATATTTATAATCTTGAAAGCAAGGGATTTGATGTGAGAATTGTCACTTGCTGTAGGGAAAGCAACTTCCATAAACCGATTCAAGCTTTCAAACCAGTGTTTGTGGTGGAGGACAGAGCTCAGCTGCCTGGCCACTGAGACATCTGACAGGAGCCTGCTCTGATCTTGTGGCTATATGGAAGTATTATTGCAGTGTAGTATCTAAATAAGGCCTATTAGCTTGGACACATCACATGAAAACGATTGTGTGTTTTGGGCTGGAGCTGGTTTCTGTCTGGCCAGCCGGGAACAAAACAGGCAAAAGAACTCAGCCCTGCCTGCCCCTGCCTGTGTAGGCTTGCCTTTGGTTTTCTTTGCAGTACCAGAGCAACTTCTTGGATTAAGATTTTAAGTGAACACCTCATAATTTTTTACAAACTGAATCTGAATCATTAAGTGTTTTTAACACCTGGAAAAGAAAAGAGTTTATTACTGAGCTTAATTAAATTGATTACTAAGTCTTTATTCACTTTGTAGAAATACCTACCCAGCAAAAAGTAAAGATTTGCCTGCAAAGACATGAGAGAGTGGAAACAAAGGCTTCCACTCTTCCACTGGTGGTGATTTTATGGCTTCAACTTACCTTTTTTTTTTCCTGCTTGTTTCATTGTAAAAATTATAGAAATAATTTACTATACCTAACAGAAAGTAATAAGAGTTGGTATTTTTAGAGATTCCAGGATTCATTTGACTGCTGCCACTGCAAGGCTTGGGAACAGACAGTTTGTCTTAGATACTCCTGTCTTCTGCTCATAGCTATGCCTACTAGTTAATATTCAAGATAAACTGACCTGAAGAAAATTGTGCTGATTAGAATTCTTTCCCTTTCCAGTAAGTTTAACAACTTGGAAATGTTTTTCATGTATTTCTGAAGTTAAACTACTAGAAGTATGTGATATTAATAGAGTTCTTGGCAATAGTGGTATAAACCACAGATCACGTTTGATTTGGACAGGCTCAGAGATCGATCCATACCTATTGAATGTGAATGTCTGGTATGAAGCCTCTAGTTCAGGAGGTTCATGTGGTGCTAATTACTGGGGGCAGGGGCAGTATGAAGGGGACATAACCACTCTGCTCTGTTCTTACACTGCCTGAAAACACTGCAGAAAATAAGATCCTTGGCTGGATAGCTGTTATTCCCCATGCAACTTCTCTGAGACGGTTTATTTTAGGAACTTGGTATGGCAAGTACATAAAACTCTTAAATCTGTGACATCAACGAGCAACTTCAAAGTTGTTCTTTAGTTTCTCTTAACCTGTGAAACCACGGGGAGTCATAATTACTCAACTTTGAGTGTTCTAGTGCCTGGAGAAAGTGTTTAATGTGGACTTCTCATTTCTGTTTGCATAACGCTAAATTCAGTCTCTCCTCAGTGAAGGAGTTTTAAAAGACTTTGAATTATTTACTGCCAAGAAGAACAGCTCATACAAAACATTGCTGCTGATCAGCTGATGCACAGGGATGAAATCTTGAATCTTAAGTCCTTTAATGTAGGCCAATGGTGGAAGTTGCTGGAGAAATGTACAGGCAAGCTCTGAAGAAATTTATGTACAATAAGCAATCTGGTTTTGTGGATTCAGGTAGTATTCTACTTTAGAATTATCCTGGGTATGCTGTAGGCTGTTTTGTTGACTCAACAACAGCATTTATGATAAATGGGTATGTTACTGTGATTTTTGCACTGTCTTACCTAACATACTATCTTTCATCATCTGGGTGAGAAACAACAGGAGCAACACAGGGAGCTAACATGAAATAGGTGCTTTGAGCTAGCATGGCTCATGTTAAAGGGTGTTTGGCTTCCATTTGATGAAGATAGAGACTTTTATCACTGTTGCTCTCACCAGACAAGGGAAGCATTTAAGAACATTTACAGAGTACCTCCCTATCTTAAGAAAGATCACATGAAAGCAGGACCTAGGCTTCATATATTAATGAAATGCAGAAACCATCTCCTGCTGCTCTGTAAAGACAGCATCTATATCCTTCTAGACTTTCTAAAATTAAGGAAAGGCATGTATAGAACATCTTTTACATACAATCAGTTTCTCAGGTCACTCCACAGAGAAGCAGCTTTTTTGAATGCTTGATAGATCAGTTTTGTCCAACTGATTAATGTTCATTATCTTCCTCTGATGAAATCTGGGCTCTTATATATACACACACACATATAAATATTCAAACAGATGAAAAAGGGGGAACGGGGAGAGATCATAAGGTCAGATCCCTCTCATTGGAAAGATGTTGGCTCTGCCTTAACATCTTCAAAGAAAGAATGTAACAATAGCAGAGTGGGAGAACCCTGATAAGAGGGATGAGGCTCACTCAGAAGATAAAATTCTACAAAACTTCAGAGCTGTAAAGCCAGTGTGGGCACTATTTCTAAAGTACATATGGGAATGGCCTTGGAGCCAAAGATCAGATCATATCATCTGCTTGGAATTGCTTCTCAGAGATCATGCAGTTGTGAAAACTGAAGGTCCTTTCAGAAGCAGCTGAAGCAGCAGCAGTTTTTTTGTAAGAATTTATTTTTTGGTTCGTTAAGATATACTTTTCCTTGTGCAGTCACTTCAAAAGAGGGGATTTGTCTTTAGAGAGCAGAAATACACATACTTTCTATGAACTGAAAGTGGTCCCTAGTAAGCTTTTGATATCATTTCTTCAATGCTTCTTTTGCTTTGTCTTTTCTTGACAGAGTAGTCCTTAGGCTTTTTCTCCTTTTTTTCTTTTAAAAAATAAAATATTTTTCTTTTGTCTGTCTTCTCATGGAAAGGGATAAAATTTTATCTGTAGAGCTGCTCAGGTATATGCTGTTTTATATCTCTGGAAGTGAAGAGATTAAGCAGTTAATATTATTTGCATTTGTTTACTTTGCATGTAGAAAATCAAAAGAACACAATTTCTTAGTAATCTAATCAATGAATAGCGTTCTTTCATAGGTGGATGACACAATTGGAAAAATGCAGAATTTCACAGCTTTGATTCCAGGAGAATAAGTAATTTATGTCATTTCTGTGATCTGCCACAACCACCTGAAGCAACAGATATCTGGTATTTCCAATGTGGGCTATGTTTAATAAACGCAGTAACACGATCACACTTTTACAGTGAGACACACATGCTTATTTTTATAAGTGTGGCATGGATAGACACGTGATACAAATGCCATATAGAAAATATGAGTACCCTGAAAAACAAAGATTAAAAGCCTGCTCTCTATAAAAGGGGTTTCCATGCAGAAAAAAATGGAAACACAGGAAGACAGGAGCCTCAAGATAATAGATATGGAGTTCTGCAGAAGATTAAAACTGGATTTTTAAACACGACTGCCTGTCTCTGGACTAATAGCTGATGGTAATCTTGACACGCTGAAAAAGGGGGATTTCCACTGTATTGTACCAATGAGGTGCGGGGGTTTGTTGATACATTTGTTTGCTTTTGGCGAAATCAGAGGGGTCAGAAGCGAGCGGTGTGTTTGCAAAGCAGCAGCTTGGTTTTCAGATCAAGGCTGAAATGCGTTGTTGCCAGCACAGAAGCCTCCATCGGGCTAGAATACCTCTGTTCTCCCTGACCAGATGTGTGTCTGAACTGGGCACATCCAGTCAGTTGTTGTGCTCCTGCCTCACGCCCCCGGCACAGAGCTCACCCGAAAGGAGCACTGCAAGTTGCTCTCAGGAGGTCGTTCTGTGCTCTGCTTCCACCAGCAGCATGACTTTTTCCAATATGGGCTTGTAGAAATAAAGGAGTTGTAGAAAAGAGGCAGGGGATGTGAACAGCCTGGTGTATGCTTGGGGTGTGTTTTTATACATTTTTCCTAAATAATAGAGGCCATCCAACTTAGATCCAACTGGAATAACTGTGGTGTCCGGTTAATGGGAAAAATCTGAATCACCTCACTGTGGTGCTTCCATGTTGAAGAATTAGCATACATTTGAGTCCACGGCTTTTAGCAACAGAATAAGAAAACTGTTTTTAAACATCCATTCCTTACAGTCAGGGATGTTGTTTATGTCTAAAAAATTATTGGAAAAAATATTCAGTGAGAATGAAACTGTCTTCCCCTAATATTCACAACATAATCTTATCCTGAAAAATCTAATAATGTTTTGTTTTGTTTTTTAATGAAAGGTCTGTACTTGAAACTTTCCAGCTTTTACAAGTGAGGAAATTCCAAGCATTTCGTAGTGACAGATACTGTTAGTGGGTAGTTGTCCACTGACGTCAAAAACAGAGGATGGTGAACAGCTTTGTTCAAGTCAACGAAAAATGTACAGTCTTGGATAAACTCTGTGTTAGCAACAGAGCTATCAATGATATACGAGCAGCTTCACATGAGTTCCCATGTGTATTCAATCCAATGCTAAATTCCAGATCTTGTTTAATGAGCAACTGATGGAGCCAAGACCTGGCACTGCAGTCTGCTTTATCCAGTCATGAAGGAAAAACAAGCTAAATAAGTTCAGATGAACAAGTTCAGAATTACTGCAGGGTTATTAAAAAGTTGTGATTTGTATTCCTCTGCTAATGTTTATGACTAACAGATTTGGGACGTGTAAAACAATACTTAATTTGTAAAAAGACTACGTGCCAAAATTCCTTCAGTAGTTTAACCACTGAAGAGCAAGTTTTGACTTTGTGAATGGGTTTCTTTAAATGTTTAAGATCAACAGTAATCAGCTAATTTTTTTTTTTAAAAAAATGCATTTTGAAAAATTATGGTTTCTGCTTGTTGGATTGCTGTTCAGTACTTTCACTTCATGAAATACAATGAATTTCAATAGCTTACTGTGGAGAGAAAATTTTCAAGACCAGTACCATTCTCTTTATTTATCTGGTGTGATTTGCTACAGTAATGGTAGGTGTGTTTTTAGAGTAAGATTTTTCCATGCAATTCTGTATGCAGTTAATTTGAGGTTAGAATGCACTGGATATTTTCTAGATACATGCTGGGTTTTTGTGCTAAGGATGCTTGTGTTCTTGGGCAATTCTGTGTGGGTAAGTAGATGGATAAAGTGTGAGTTTGCCAAATTATCCCACGTGATCATTCTCTACAATATCAAAGTATGCTTTGTCAGATTCCTTCTCCTGAATGTCATATTTAAGTGTAGGTAAGCAACAGTTAATTACTGTACTCCGAGCAGAAATAGTAATTAAAGTATTTCAAAAGGGGAATGTTGCTTTCAAATATTTGAAAGATTTGGAATGTTGCTACCCAAAATACAGTATTTAAAACATCTCAGCTATCCTGGGGGGCAGGAGCATGGGAGGGCAAGGGGGAGAGCAAATTTTACTGTTACTTCTACCAGGCAAATTACTTCTCTTTCAGTAAAAGCTCATGGAAAAAATACCCGTGGTTTTATGTATTTTTGGCAGAAGAATGTACTTTGGTATATGAAAACAGTTCAGCTGTGAAACATTCAGTGTAGCCTTTTGTGTGTTTGATGAAGCTTCTCTTCCTACCAGTCTTTTGAGTCAATACTCACTGTGCAGATTGCAATGTATTACTTCTCCCTGACTGGTAGGCTTCTTTGACGGCATCCTGAGATGTCTTGAAAAAGTACTCCTCTTGTTAGTGCCCCAGTACAGCCCTCTGGAACGCCAAGTTTTTCCAATCAGAAGTATCGGAACAATATTTAGAACATTAGAAGTCCTGTGCAACCACTAATTTTACCTTTGGGGCATTTGTGTTTGGAAAGCCAAATCACTGATGTGGCTCCAAAAAAAAAAATCATTACTTGGCAGTAAGTAGGAAGGGAGGTTGTTGTGTGTATGGGGGTTTTTTGTTTGTTTTGGTGGTTTATTTCTCTTTCTTTAACCTCTTTGGACTTCTGAAACATTATCTGTTTTCTCTCTCCTTGGTAAAAGAGTTAGAGTTAAAAATAAAGAAGCCTAGTGAACATTTCTATGGATGTTTTTTGTTTTGACGATTATCTTCCCCCCCCTTTTTTTTTTTCCAATAAGCAGTGCATGTTTGCTGTTGAGTAGATCACGATGGTGGACTTTTGCATGGTCTTCCTAGGAGTCATTGTCCATAGTCAGTCCAAGGTGCTTGGCTGTCATAAAGAACAAGACTTTATGTCCACCTTGACACTGCTGCTGTTATAGTATATCTGTTAATGCAAACCCAAGTCTGTCAGCATCTCCAGCTAATCCCTTGTAACGTGAACTGAGAAGAAATATCTGTGAAGAAATATCCTGAGGTGCTCTGAGGTATTGTTGGGACAGACACTGAGGATCATAACTACTCCCAAAAAAACCTGGCAGAATACTTACAGTGCTGCATGCACACATTGAAAGCCCCAAACTTGAGAACACTTAAGATTCAGTATTAAAACATAAATTACATTGATTGTATTTGTGTTTTCATTTATCTTCCCAGCATGGCACAGCATGTCTGTCTTTTGTGTTTCCCAAAACCAAATTTCTCCTCCAAGCTGAGGTTCATTTTTGAGAAACGTGGGCAATGCAACTATGTGAGATTTGTACATTGTATTTGTGCCTTAGCAAATACTGCTTGTCTTCTGGTTCAGTGAGCTTGTCATAAATATTAATTTAATAGGGCTGGTACTGTTTTATGCATTGTGAATGTACAGATTGAGGAAGAGATAAATTTTATTGATATGGGCTGTCATTGGAACTTACAGGGTTTGTAGCCTTAAAGGAGCTAAGATTTACAGTATATATGTATAATAATCATTCTTCAAATTATCTGAAGACATTTTTTACAATATAGGATTGTTCTTTATTATATTCCCAAATATTTCTTTCCTTCTATCTCACACAAAACCAAGTAAGTTGCCCAGTATTTTCTTAGACTTTTTGCAGCCTCCTGTGGTTTACAGTTTGAGAAGTTCTGCGTGAGGTGATTGTCTGATTTTACTGGGAGGTATTTGACCCCCAGGAGTTTTCTTTTGAATCTTGCTGTATAGCAGCAACCTGTTTTCTAGCTATGTTCAAAAGCAAACCCATTTTAAAAACAAACTTCAACATACCACATGATCAGCTTCTAGACCAATCCACCCAAGACTTGAGAATTGCCTTTGGTTGTAGGTCACTTCAGCTACAACTTCAATTTCTTGATTTTTGAGGACTGATGCTTACTTAGGAAGGAATGGAATCCTATTAGTTTTACAGGTTACGCCAAAACTGCCCTAAACACAGGTAGAGGAGAAAACAGGAGGGAGAAGTTATTTCAACCCAAAGATAAATTACACCTTTTTTTTGGGGGGGGGGGAAGCAACTTTTATGTCTATTTTTTAGATTAGCCTGCATATAAAAGTATTCTTTTCCTGTGTGTTCCAGTTAATTGGTTGTGATTCTGTACCTTTGATTATTAATCTTGTTCTTTGGCAAAACCTTACATGTTGAAGACTGCCTTCCTAGAAGAGGTCTGAGATTTGGAAATGCATGTAATCTTGCATTCTCTACTTCCTTCTCTACTACTACTATCTTCCTTCTCTACTTACTAAGCTCTTAACACCCATTTTCTAAATTAATATAGGCATTATTTATATTAGGGTTGCTGTGTTGATATTTTGGGAGCTTTTCTTGGAGAGTACTTTCTTATCCCACATTAACAGCTCCATTGATGTATTTTGGCTATATCTAAGTAAAGCCATTTTCCATCCAGAATGTGAACTAAATGTATTGGTTAATATACTGGATTTTTTATTGGTCATATTTTAACTGCTGTCATAATGTTATTGCTTTATTGACTGTACATGAACTGTGGATGATTAGGAGGAAAATACTTCCCTGCAAGGTAGCGAGAGAAAATACGGCCTTTTAACGTATAACCTCATCAGATGTTAAAACTTATATAAAATGCATATATTGACATTATACTTATGTAGAAGCCAGGGTAGTACATGTGTTTCGTTGCCCCTTTCACTGAAACTGGGCACGACGGCAGTCCAGTGCTTGAGGGCTGGAGTCTGGAACGAGATGCACTCAGCTCCGGGCATGGAGACAGCGACATTTGCCTCCCTTTAACTTCTGCTTTGACTTTCTTCAGCTTCCTCAGCTGTTTTGGAAGTGACACGAGCAGTCACGCTGGCGATGCATTCACAGGCGTATATTGCACATGTGGCGCAGGACGCGCTCCCTTTGTCGCATTTCCCGTCCGTGTGTGCGCCCGGCCGCACCACGCCAGTTCTCGGGGCAGCATCGCTTCCATCACGGCTTCCGAAAATAAATTATTCTGAGTTACCAGGGTGCTTACAAAGGGCAGTGGCGGGACATCACCTTCCTAAACAGCATCTCCGCGGCGATTCGCGGGGCGGTGGGATGCTGCCCGAGCCCCCCGGGCGCAGCTCCGTGCCCTTCCCGGTGGCTGCGGAAGGTGGCAATGTTGTCAGCAGGAGCCCAGGAAAAGCTGATCTCACCGAGACAGCCGCAGCGCCTTTTTGTCCACAGCTTTCTCTGGCGTCAAAGCCCCACGTCCGTGAAACAGGAGCCTGCAGCAGGGGGATTTCTTGGGGTTTGTGCGCCATCGCTTCTGCACAACTTGTAGAAACTCGGTGCGCTCTCCGTGCTGGATGTGGGGATGCGCATGAGGCTCACACAGCTTTGTTCCCCGCAAGGCTTCTCCGTGCTGCCTGCCTCTGAGCCTGCAGACCCATCCTCCACCCCGGAGAACGAAACTGAGCGCTTTAAGTAAAGTTTCATTTCTGCAAAACACTTGTAAATGTTTCTGAAACCCGGTGTCGTTTTCTGCCCACTCCCCCGGGATGTTTACAAACTTTGCTTTGAATTGAGCTTACCAGGGGAGAAACAGAGAACTTGCCTGCATGCCATTGTCGTGTTAAGAGCTACCTCCTGGCTATGACAGGTTTTTAACCTGTTGAAAGCCTAACAGACCTGTTCAGGCTTTGGTGGGGATGTTTTTCTTTTCTTTTCATATTTCAACTAATTCAGTGAATCTTTTTAACTTCTTCAAATTATTCAAAGATTTTTGTGTCTTGTGATTTTTAACGTTTTTCCTGTCTAATGCTAATTCTTGACCCTTGAGGGAAAGTACAAGAAAGTTCTTGGTTAATGCTATCCCATTCCTTTCCTCTTGACTGTCTTGATGCTGCACTGGTAAATAGATCATTGATTTTAAATTATCGTGGGACCTTTCAATATATTTAATTCCTGGGTTCACCTCTCATTCTGTGTTTCTTACCAAGCCTTTCTGTAACAGATTTAAAACATTTAGGAGGTCAAGTGGGGAGGAAAAATTAAATATTTTTAAGTTCTTTTACGGTAAGCAGAGAGCAAATAGGATGACATTACCTTGTTATCCCCCATCTTCCTCCCTAACTTTATTTGCAACACAAATGACAATTTTTGTTGGACTTCGTGTCTAGTTACTTGTTTTTCATAAAATAGGAAAACAGAGCTAAGGTAACTAATGCTGTACAACTTCCGAGGCTGAAGCTGTGTGTGTGTGTTGTATCTCCTTCCTGACTCATGTAATGGACATGCTACTCCCTGTATTAAATAGACACTGAAGGTTTCTAGAATTGCTTTGGTCTCTGTTAAGCAAAGATTGTTTGCTGGGTGCCAAAATCTGTTGGATATCGGTATGGATACTTTGCCTACCGCTGCTCTTCACTTTATTTTACAAATTGCCCAGCAGTGCAGGAGAACCATGGATAGTGACTCCTTAGTTGTAAAAAAATGTAAAGGAAGACTTTCAGAAACTAGTTGGGATTTTGTGCAGTTAGTCTGGCAGAAACTGCTATATTCTGTCTCTCCAAATCAAATGACAAGCCAGCGAAAGCTTTGTTTTGCTGTGCTATGTGGGAGAATTTTTCATTTAAAAATTGAAACGGGAAAAAATAATCTCCAACTCCAAACAGCAGAATTTAAGATACAGTGGGTTATTACACTGTAATTTTTGTAATTATTTCTTTTTGTAGTAATAGTCTTCATGCTTTAAGAAGAAAGTGAAATATTTCACCTTGGGACTTCCTTGAAACACTGCTGAGTAATGCAATCTCACACTGTAATAATAATTCGGCTGAGGAAAAGGCTTTGTGATCATAAAATTTTCATGTTAAAGGAAGTAGATGCTACACACAATATAAAGCATGGAAATAAACACATTTAGAATTTTGTTTTCACTTGTCAAACCAAAGGAAAATACTTCCCTGTGATTTCAGAGTGTTGTTAACAAGCCTTCATAGCTATTAGGAGCCTAAAATAGTAAATAGCTTAGTAACAAAATTATATTAATAAACCTAACATCAAAATGACTGTACAAAGTTATGTACATATGGTTCTATTTTACATGACAAAAGAAGTTTTCTGAAGTCTATTTGCCTAAAACAAATGTTTTAATGGAACAGTGTAATGATTTGACCTCATCTCTGCTTATCCTTTTTTTTGACTGTAAGTATGATTGCCAAGACAATTAACTGGGTAATTTACCAAGGCAGACAGAGCTGAAGTTCTGTAGGTAGGCCCTGCTTTTAAGGCAAGTTGGCATGCTGTCTCCTGCTCAAGTGCATATCGACCTTCAAAGTGTCTTAGCGCTAGGGATAGTTCACCCTCAGGAAGTTTAGCTTAGATAAGCATCTGAATTTTTTTGGGTACCGAAATCTGGAATGCAGCAGCAAAATCTGATGAGCATGGGCTCTCATATCTGAGTCAGCAATGGGGCTGGATCCACTCCTGTTGTTCAGCACTTCCACTGCCAGGCCCAGCCAGAAGCAGCAAACAGAGATGCGTGAGAAGAAAAACCGGGGAGAAGAGCAGGGGGCGTACCTCAAGAAAGTATCAGCAGGCTTCAAAACAGGGTTTGTGTAGGTTGTGTGCAAAGGTGAGGAGCTGTGAAGAAACTCACACCTTCTCTCAGTGGGGCCTTCCAAAACCTCAGGGCAAGTTGGGTTCTCAGGAGGCTCTTGGCTTAGCCCCCTGTAGGCTGGGCTGTTTCTCTTGCCAGATGTAAAAGTCAGCCTGTGAAATTAAGGTGGGCTTTTTTCCCTGCTTCTGATGCTTTGCAGTTAACAGTACTTCAGGTGTCACAGGGCACACTGATATCAACTGAAATTTTAGACTTGGAGAAAAAACTATCCACTCGAATGGCGATCTAAGCAAGCAAGATATGAAAAAGTAACCAGGAAAAGAGAGATGATGTATTTTTCTTAGTGATCTCTGGGTATTACTCAATTTTCTGATCTCTTTTCCTCTGCACCCATTGTTTTCTAAACCTTGTTACTCATGAATTAAACCCTTTTCTGTAAGTTAAAAAAAGTGGCTTCTGCCTCTAGAACTCAAGTGAACTGCTCTTGTTCTGCCACAGCAAATATCTGTCACTTTATGTAGGGTTTTGGGGTTTTTTTGCTGAGAACGAATCTTTAAAGTATTTGTAGTCTTCTGAGGCTGAATTTCCAAACTAGTGTCCATTTAATCTGTGGAGATCAAAGCACTTGCCAGATTTTGACAGGAGAAAGTTGGCCATGACTGAATGGCAGTGCATGCTCAGGACAAGCCTTGTGAATCACAGGTTTGTGAAGCAGCCTCCTGAAAATACACCTGAAATTTAATTCTGTGTACCATGCATAGAAGGAAGTTCTCCCTGTGACTTCATTCATGCTTTTGGCATTCCAGTGTTATTTCTGGTGATAAAAGAATAATAGAATGAATAAGCAGCTAAAACACAAGAGAAGAGAATGAATTTAATCTTCAGGGAAGGTGAGAACACACCCCAGTTCTCATCACTTCTGTATGCCATGCCTGTTCTAATCTCCATCCAAACTTCAATACAAGGGATTAAATTGTCAATCATTTTTAAAAGTTCATCTTTCAGAAATTCTAAAGTCTACTTTTCAGAAGTGACATGATTGATTTGCACGTATTTATATTTTGATAAAATGAAATTAAAAAAAAATAAATCTGAAGAAAAGAAGGGAAAATTTTAAAATCCTTAATATGTAGCTGAAAAGACCTCTGTGCATATCTAGCTTTACATGTAGTATGAAATAAAAAAAAGAAAATGGAAAAAAATGTCAACCACCATAAAGTGCAAAGTATTCTTCAATGGTTACAGGCCACCTTAGCTTGGCTTGATTTCAGAAGGTAGTAAGGACATTTCATTTTCTTTCCTATTAAGTTTAGGAAATTGACTGATTCTACTGAGCTACTATTTTTTTTAGGTAAGATAATCTTTTTGTTACATTTCTTCTTACCTGTGTTTTTTAGTAATAGAAATATCTCGAACTTTTTTCTCACTTTGTTGTAAAATACAAAAAAAAATGTATTATTTTTAATAGTCATGTATACTGATGGCTGGCTGTTGACATCAGTGAACTTCAGTTAAAATTTTTAGGTGTATTTATTAAAGATTAGTTGGTTTTTCAGCCGGCTGATGATTTTTCAGGGCCCTATCAAGTTTTATGAAATAAATTTCACGAGTCTCTTTGTCAGCTTTCTGAAACAATACTGATTTGTTGGTCACTGGAATACTTATGACATCTGGAGAAGAGCACAAAAAAGGTGGTTTTGGGTTTTCTAGCTGGTCAGATGTGGGCAGTTGATATAACAAAGGCAAGAATACTTAGAGGGTGTTCTTACCAGGAAAGCAATGTGTTTACTTAGCCTGTGGTTCTTCAGAGAGCAGGTTGCCCTAAAAAAGTTGTAGGTGGCATGAGGTTGGTCAGAGGGCAGACACTTGTTTGACCTTTTAGTAACAAGTCCTTAGACTAGAAGAAAACCCAAACATGTTTTTATTTCTTAAATTGCCACAAATGGTGCAAGAAGCTGAGGAACTGGGACTGAGAGATGGCCTGCAAGTTTTGGACTCATCTGGATCTTCATGTGTAGAACTGCAGCTGCACAGGCAGTATAATCCTAACACCTTATATTATAATCTTAATATTAATTATGATTAATATTGAAAGTAATGCAACTGTCTTGCTTAGTGTTTCCAGAGCTTTATTTTTTCATTGTGGTCAGTCAGCATTGAGAAATTTGTAGTTATTATGTAAATATTTGGGGGGAAAGTGTTATATGTGAACTTTACTACCACCAATCATATGCCTTAGCTATTCAGGATGAGTTTTGGCTTCCTTTGTATACCCTGGAAAATTATGATTAAACTAACATTTACACATTAGGGTTTTGTTGGTTTTGGAGTGGTAAAATGAAGTATTTTACACTTCTTGTTAACAATGAGAGACATGAAATGGAGTTCCCTGAAAAGCTCTTTCTTTGCTCTAGAAATGAAGATACTTCCATACATTTTCCCTGTCTCCCCCATATTTCCTAGCCTACCATCCTGCTCCCCTGGCATGGTGGAATTTGGATTTTTTTACTGTCTTTGATACAGTCGTTGACTAAAATACATGGAGATTCTTCTTTTCCAGGCAAAACATTTTATAGAATTTTTAAAATACATGCCTCAGAAATATCAGACTAAGTGGACTAAACATTATTGAAATGAGTAAGCTCAACTGAAGGGCTGCAACTCAACCTAGAATCTCTTTTGTGTAATTTTATCTACCAGTTAGTTCAGGAGCAGAAAAAAATAATGCCATTTAATAATATATTCTCATAGCTGAAAATAGAGAGGTGAAGGAGTGGGATTTCCCCATTCTGTGATGTGTTCGAGGCTAGATATTGAATGAGGAAAGAAGGAAGCGGAGAAGATCCGTGTTGGATACGGGCTGCCTGCCTTGGTATCATGTCATGTCTCTCGCGAATGTGTCAGAAGTGAAAAAACAACCCACCCTGCAGCAGCGTGTCCCTGTTTTCCTTGGCACCCTTCTGCCGCCTGCCTTCGAGTGAAAAAAACAGAAGGGAAAGAATCGCCAAAGTCAGCGCCTAAGCTGATTTAAGCCGACGGGGGGGCCTGAAGTTTATCCGAAGCACAGGCTCCTGTTTTAGGCGAGGGAAGACACATAGGTAGGGTGCAGTGTGAGCCCCACCATCGCCCCATCCCGGGTTTATTCTGGCTGCTCGGGGTTTGTGGGGAGAGCAGGAAAGCCCCGGGAGCGCGGCACGGGCCGGCGGCGGGACCAGCCCCGGACTTTCCGGGCCCGGCCGCGGCGGGAGGGCAGGAGGAGGAGGAGGAGGAGGAGGAAGAAGAAGAATGCTGCCGCCCTGACGTCAGGAGCTGCTCCTGGGAATGTTTTGCATTCCTCTTCCTGGCAGTGGTCAGGTGGCTTCCAGCAAGAAGGAAGGAACAGCCGCTTCCAAAAAGAAAAAAAAAAAAAAAAGCTTCTTAAAAGAATGGAAGCACTATTGTTTGAAGAAAAAAGTTTAGCAAAATGTGTATTCAGCACATGTCTCCCTAAAACTTCTACACTATGTGCCTGCTGCAGTGCATGTGAGCTGGCCTAACACAAGCAGCTCTGTGTGGAGCTGTCATGAGAATAATTAACTGTGTGNGGGGGGGGGGGGCATTGAGAGCACGCGGAGGAAAAGAACACTTTATAATAAAAGTATTGTGGGGGAGGCACTTTTATTAAAAGCCAGATTGGGAATTGGAACCAGATGTTCTGCATTCGAAAGCTGCACGAATGTTAAACGCGTTTATTAATGACTGTGATGGCTGAGGTATTTGGCTGTCTGCCTCGCTTTAATCTCATTGCTCCGTATTAAAAAACAGTTGAGAAAAACATTTTTTTATTTTTTTGTACCCGACTTTAGGCAGCTTCCTTTATACAAATATTCATTAAAAAAAAAGACAGGAGTTTTATGGGGATATAGCCACATATATGAAAGCAAGAAGCAAGCAGGGAAATACCAACATTTGTCTTATCCTGTTAGTTTAAACATATATGTTGTGCTGAAAATTATTGTCTTAAAATTTGTTTTCCTTCTTGATTTGTGGTTGTTGGATAATGCGCATGATGTAAGCTGGAGAGGTCAGAACATGCAATTATTGCTGTTCACAAAATACTTCCTATTCCCTTAACTCTCCCTCTTTAAAGTCCCTGTCAGAGCCTGTGTTTAAAGCAAAACAAGAGTAGATACTCAATCCAAGGGGAGTAAAGTAGGAATTGCATTCACCACAGGCAGTGCTTGTGCTTTACATCCTCGGATGGACCCAAGTGCATGTTATATCTCCATGTCAAGAGCAGTGTCCCCACCTTGGCAATGCTGCACATTTGGGAGTACCAAGCACCAAGAGCTCCCATGGGGACTCTGGTTTGTGTCTCAGTGGGGATGAGATACCTGACAGCACCATAGCCTGTACAGGCACAGGCAGATCTGGGGTATCCCCCAGACAGGCAGGGATCCTCTTCCCATCCTTGGGCTCTGTTGTATGCAGGTCATAAGATTTTCTGTGTGAAGCATGGACTGTTGGAGGGAGAGATGGAGCTGTGCCGTGTCCCTTCAATTCACAAGTGTGGCAATGCCCTGAACCTGTGCCTTCTTTATCCACCTGAAAGAGGAAAGAGTCATTTTCTCTGTAAGCACCAGGAACCCACATTTTACGTGGGTAAAAAAAACCCACATGGCTGTTTTGTATGAATTCAGACTTCCTCAGGCAGGGCATAGATTATGTCTAGGGCTGGTGGAGCTGAGCTGCCTCTGGATTCAGGCTGGGAGAGGCCATACCAATAAAACTGCACCACAGACACTTGCCCTGGTCCAGCGTGATGGGTTTTTTTTCCTTAATTCATCCTATATTTTCCTGTTCATTGACACTGCACAAAGTTGTATTTGTGTGGAGTTACCAAGCTTATTGGCAGGCAGTGTATTTGGTGGTGATGCAGGAAGCTGGTGGGACGGGGAAGGTTTGGTAGTTTTGGGGAAGTTTCCTTGAGCTCTGTGCCGGGGTCAGGTGAGGCCCATGAGCACCCATCCATTTCCTGGTACGGACTGAAGTGAACAGCAGCTTCCTACTGCAGGGTGGATGCTCTGCTGAGGAATTTCCAGAAATGCTGAGAAGTGCTGACTCATAGCTTACGGCCTGTCTGGGCTGAGGGGAGGTTTTCAAATCCTTGGCTGAAGCCAGCAAAAAATGTTGCTGTAATGTACTGTTTTATTTTTAGCAAGGGGGGAGGCTGTGTTGCTTAGGATGAAATGCTTGTGAGTGGTTTCAAAATGACAGACACTTTTAATTTTTTTTTTCTTTTCTATTTTTAGAACTTGGAAAACAGGTTGTTTTGCTAAAATACAGACACTTCTCTGTTTTCCTAGTAAATGGGTTGTTGTAAAGGAGCCTTAAGGATTTCATGCAGGAAGATTTTTACCACCACTGCAGTTCAAAATGTCCTTCAGGGTAGGAAATACTGAAGTATTTGAGACTGAAACTCAGTTGGCACTTACTTGCATATATTTTTCACTTCTGCCGATGTGGGACTGCAGTTCCAATTGTTGGAGCTGAAATGTAGCCAGATATTAGCTGCTATTGCAAGATGATTGTAAAAGCTCTGTTCTTGTGTTTCATCCTCCCTTGTTTTTAGCTGTCACTTCACAAGTAATCGGCTGTGTCTTTTTGTTTCTTCTCTTTCTGAGCAGAAAATGCCCTATAGTGTTTTCTGCTGACTTCTGCCAGGAACAAGACTGAGGGAGTCCTTTCAGGCTGTACCACCACTCAAAATACAATTTTGGTGATTGGATTGTAAGGGCAAAATTATTTTGTTCTCCTTCCTCCACCCCCCCAGCCCCTTCCCCACTCAGTGTATTTTTTTAACACGTTCTTGGGGATGTGTATTGGTTTTTTGTTGAACAAGCAGTAGTACCTCGGGATGATCTTCAACATATGCACTGTCCCAGAGAGTATCCTAAATGAAATACAAGTTTGTATAAACTCTTTCGCCTCTAAATTCTAAAATTTGCTGTCAGCCCTTCTTCATTCATAGCTCTGTACGTCTGTCTATAGAGCTGTTTGCAATTCATTTTTTTACACCTTAATAGAGAACAGTGATTCTACAAATGATCTGCAGACTGCTTCCAACCACAGTTCTAATAATTTTTGAACCTGTAGCATAAAATGGCACATTTTGCAAATATGAAGGAAAAGAAACCCACCAAAACAGACCCACACCTCGTACAGCAACCTTGCAGTGTATGGCTCGAGAGTAACTGGTGCACAGCTTCCCTGAAGTTGTTGGTGGACAGTGTTTAACTGCTCTCCTTAGTTTTTGCCCTGGGACTGAGTGATATTACCTGTCCAGCAGGGTCCTCATCTGATAACAAAAAGGAAAAGGATAATTCTGTGCAGGAAGTACAGGAACACAGGACAAGGCTGTTTCCATCATGTGCTCATTTATTAGCTCATCACTGTGCAAAAGTCCCAGTCTTAGTCATTTTAAAGTAAATACAGTGTGTGCACGTGAGCTGCTGGTGATTTTTGTGGTCAGAAAGAATTGCAGGCTGCACATCTATCACAAAATTTCACAATCAAATCCACTTTTACTAGTGACTAACCTTGCCAGCTCCCCACCTCTAAGAGAAAGCTTCTTTTTCTACCCAAATCAACTTGTTCCTTCCAAGACTTTATAGCAGCTGCATAATCTCTTTTAAGAGAGTTGTGGCATGGCACCCGCCACTATACTGGGAAAATAATATAGGTCATACTTTATTTCTAGCCACCTGTCAGTAAATTCAGGACAAGAGCCATGAACTCTAGCAGCCTTGCATGTGCCCCCTTTTAGATTGATGTGTCATCCGACCTGTGTGGACATGCCTCAACTGCTTTGCTTGACTTCAGATAACCCGTTCTACAATCCTCAGCTGCTTGACCCTATTCTGGTTCGGATGAGGCACAGAACGTACCTTTTTGTGAAGATTCTGTCCCCAAACTTATTTAAAAAAAATTAATTATGCATGAATGTTGTCCAGCTTTCCAGGGAACATCTTGGTACGACATGTATCAGCGAAGTGAGAACATCTCATTTTACGGTCAGCTTTTTGTAATTGAATCTTCCCTAGTCCTTTCTAGTAATGTTATGCTGCACAGTCTGGTTTCTGTCTCTAATACAGACATGTCCTGCAAAGAGCTTTCTGCTTGTGGCAGCGCAAGCTTGTGCTTTCTCACATATCTTTGTCTCTTAATGCTCCCTGTTCTTGCATAGCTTTCTGATCTCGCCACTATTTGCTGCTAGTTGCACTGCAGTCTTGGTCGCTGCATGAAATCTGAGCAATTCATGCCTATGTTTCAGTTGCCACACTACTTTTTGTTACTGTGTCATTGTCTTAAATAATTTTTACTTTTGATCTTGTGGAATTTCTCTTACACCTTTCTTGCAACTTCACTTTGGGTCACCATGACACCATATTTCTTTTTCTATATTATAGTGAGTGCCCAGAAAGAGCAAAAAAGATGGATTAATGGTAAATCTTGAGTAGTCATCTGCTTTATCATAATCTTCACTTATGTGGTTGCATTAGCACTAATTGTCTTTTGTACTGTTTGTCCACTAGGTTCTGTTGGTGTTCAGAACAGTTCAGTTCAAGAATCACACTGTGTAGTACTTTACTGTTTGCTGGGTAGGGTGGTTCATACATTGATTTATATATGAAGATGAGATTACAGTGGTAAAAAAGAAGACTTTTTAAAAATTTGTGGTCAGAATTTGAGTATCCTAAATAGTGCAATGAAGTCAATCCAATTGTTTTGGTAAAGGTTAGAGGAACCCTTTGTGAGAATTCTTAAATACACACAGTAGACATGTATGTGTGTGTCTGAATATGTGAATGATAAATTTTGAGAATGTAGGCTGATACTTACTGTAAACAGTAAGCAGAGGGTAGAAATAAGTCCCATTTTGTTTGAACCAGTAAGTAATCCAGGGAGACAGGATAGAAAGAGGGAAGAGATGGTTAAGGGAAAATAGATTACCATTACTTTATGAGTGTCTGCAGGTCTCTCAGCGTCATCTCAACTGCTACTAAGCCACTTCAGTCACCTTTTCCAGTTCTCCTGCTTTTTACATCTTGTCTTTGAATTCTAATCTTTTTTCCAGTATTTACTTTTGATTACTGTAGTGATTCCATGTTGTAATCTAAATTAGAAGCTGTGTCACAAACTATCAGTTAAAACTTAAACCAAATCAAGGTTTGCCTCTTGCAAAGCAGCATTGATTCAAATGTGGCACCTGATGCATGTGATACATCCCCAGTAATCAATATGTCAAAAAATCAGTATATATGCAGCTGCCAAGGAGACCTGTGCCAACATTGCAGGTTGTAGGCCAATGGCTTCGTTATTAACTCATTTACATATATTCACATCAAGAGTATTGTGGGGTGTGGAGCATCAGTGCATCCCAAAATTTGATCATCCCTGTGCTTGCCACTGCTGTGCACTGCAAACATCATTTGGTGATTTCCTTCTTGTGCCATTGATTCTCCAGTCTGGGGAATCAAATTTTCAAAACATCTGTGCTGCTGTACAGCTGGGAAAATTTGTCTTTCTGCTTTCATGTCTATTCCACAGTGATGTGTCTAAGAAATTAAGCTGTCAAAGGATGCAGGTAGGATTGTGCATACAGAAGACAAACTTTCCAAGGAATAGGAACATAGTTTTTTGACACAGACATGTCTGTACTAGCAAATAATGTGGTAGGAGCAGCTTTATGTGGAGCAGAAGCTGCTATGGGAGATCTGGTCCTGCTGTAGGCATTGTGGGCCTTTATTCCAGACAGGCTGTAAGCTGGTCACGTGTCCCAAATGCCTTTTAGCAGTTGGAGCACATCTTCGGGTTTAGTTTCATATGAAAAGAATCCATCGTGTGAGCTCAGAAGGCTGCTCCACAATCCAAACCAAAGCTCAGGGAAGATGGAGAGATTTGCCACAGAAACACACCACTGATCTGAACCGCAGGACTGGTGTGGACACACCCATGAATGACCAGACATCAGACCAATCCATCTTTCTCAGTTTGGCTTGCTCTGAGAATTCCTATTGTCATACACATACGCAGATGCACAGTTGTAAACAGAAAAACCCAGACAATAAGCTGCTTTTTAAACACTAAGGAGAAAAATGAAAAAGAAAAAAAGGTGAACGTTCAGCTTCTGAATACCTGGGTGTTGCTCCATCTGGTAATGGTGACTGTCTAGCCATTGTTGCATCTGTCAAAATTCTAGACCTTGTCTAACTGCATCTTTTATCTTGTAGAGTCCTTAAAACTGTGCTAAAATACTGACATTGTTCCCTTGTAGCTGGTATGTATTAATTTGAAAAGAGGTATGTGTTCATTCCCCTGGCTACGCTGGAAAGATCTGACAGCTTTTGCCATACCATATTACCTGATAGTACAGCAAACAGATACTTGGAATGATAAGTAGGAAAACCAGTCTTAACTGTAACTTTATACAGAGGAACAAGTTCAGAGTTTACCGTGACATGGGCACCTAGAAAACACTTGAATGCGTGAGCTGTGGAATGTGACATGGTGGTCCTTTACCCCAATGTCCTAAATCAATAATTCATGGTTCTTTCAGGCTTTATTTTGGTGAAGTGATAGACTAGAATTATCCACTGGATAGAAGGAATTTCCCACAGCACAGGAATTGCAGACTCTTGATTTCCCAGGGTATAGCTTGAGGTTTGTTTCCAGGAGAAATGAGCAGGTTCTTGTGGACTTTTACCGTGTTCCCTTCCATGGCCAGGTTAGAGCCAGGAAATACAAGCAGAGCAGGGCAACAGGTCAGTGAGACCCAGTCAGGTGCCTTTGAGCACACTGTTTACATCTTGCTCTTTTGAATAGAAGCTGCAAATGGCCAGCCTGCAAGTAGCAGATTTTTAACAAATATTTAAGTGAAAACTGACTTGTCAATATGTATTTCAATATATAATTGCCAGGAAACTTGAATTAAGATTCAGTATTAAAAACTGAGCTGAGAAATCGATTGGTGTAGCATACAGAACAGAGGGCTGCTTTACAAATTTTTCCCTTTCTTGTTTTCTTCCTTCTATAAAGAATATACATTGCATTGAGGACAGAGAAACAGAAAGTCTTGGCAACTTCTAGTGTGCCAGAGACTTTGTTCTGCTCAGTGAGGAGGGGTGCAGTTCCCAAGAAAGTTGTCAAATCCAGTAATTAATGTTCTCCCTTCATATGATGGATACCATCTGTATTTGGAAACATCTGAGCTTGTGCTTCAATAGAAGTCACGTAGCATTTTTACTGGTATAGTGTAGAACTTGAGTGTTTTTATTCATGATACTTGAGGCTTTGCTCCCAGACATAGTTTACAAATGCGTGACATTCCTTTTAACGTTTCTAAGTGAAAAGTGAGCCAGAGTGAGCAGGAAGGACATTCTGTAGCTCGGTGAATCTGAGCAGTTTTTCATTGTGTCATATTTGTTTTCATAGCAGCAACTGCAAACTAGGGCAGTATGAGTAGCAAATGAGTTTTTGCTTCATATAAAAGCAAACATGATCAGAATCATCTTGTCTGCAAGTTATTCATAGAGTCTATTAGTGTCAGGATATACAACTTTCCTCTTTTGACAGCCTTTCCTCAGACTTGTCAAAATATAGTATCTTCAAAACAAACAAATTTTTTTGTTTTTACTTCCTGCTTCACTTCCCCTATTTCCCTAACAGTGAAACACTAGTAACCTCATTTGAAATAAACTGTGTTTGTATCCCTGCCTCTTACGGCTGGGATGTGGCTCCAATAATTCTGCGATGTAGCAAGTTACTTCCCATCTTTGTCATGTAATATATCTTCTTGGATTATTATTCCCCTTTGTCTCAGAATATAAACATCAGCAAATATTATCTTGATTAATCCTCTCCCTTCCTTCCATCTCCTCTTTCCCCTCTCCCTGTTTTGAGAAATGGTAAGAAAATGCAAGTTCATTCTTTGCCAACCAAGAACTACTAGATTCCATAGGGAAGAATGTTCCTTTGGTATTAAACAGGATTATTTTGTTTTGTTTTCCAGACTGGTAAGAATGAGTTAGTGGCCTGGAACAAAGATTGTGAGAGACTCACATTTCTCAGCAACATACTGTTGCAAATGGACAATTCCATGTTCTAGCAAATATTTTTAAAATTTTTTAAGATATTGTGAATCTGATTTTGGGGTCAAGAAAGAAGATGCCAACTAGTCTGGATACCTAACTGTGACAGCATGGAGCCAGAATGTTTTCTTTAGGCAAACCTATATTTATGACAGTGCATGAAACCTCAGCTCTGCCAAAGCTTTCCTGGTTTCACAGTTTGTCCAGGGACAGAGTAGGATCATGTGCTGTGACCTCATATTCTGCCACTGTGTCATAGTAGTCCGTGTAACAGAGCTGGCTGTATGCCAGTCACGTGGTCAAAATCTCATCCCTTTCTCTGCCCACTCTTGACACATGCTCAGATGTCTTGTAGTGTAAGGCAGAATCATAATCAAATGCTACTAGATGATGAAAAACAGACTTTGTTTTCAAAATATTCTTTACCTTCCTGATTTCATTTGGCTTATGCCACAGACTTCCCATAAAATCTTCAGCAAGCTATCTGTTGTGAGCCTTGATCTGGCATATAAAAAAAATGAAAATTACAGTGATTCTCAGCTTTACTGGAATATTAGTAAATAAAATTAATACTAATTAAACAGTGGCCTTGAGGGACGGCCAGAAAAGGGGGGGCTGGGGAGAGCCAAAGTCTGCTTTTCTTAAGGTCTCTGAATGAGCTATGTCAGAAGCTGCTGTAGTTCCCAAGAGCAGTAACGCATTGAGAGAGACTTGAAGATGCTTCTGGCTGCTCCTTTTGAGTTCTGAATCTTGTGCTTCTCTCTAGAAACATGTGCAGTCTTGTCCTAAGGATGTATTTGTTCATATGCAATGTGCAAACTTAGAACGCATCTAAATTTATTTTCTGCCATCTAGTCAGAGAAATTTGTTTTGGATTTGAGAGGAAAGAGGAGAACTTCAGATTGTACCAAGTAATTTGTCTGTGTTGTAAGCAGCTAAAGAGAGACTTACTAAGGAAACGGTAGGTGGAACATAAAAAAATTGGAATTAAGCATGTACAGTCTATGTCAGTGGGATCCATTTTCAGGCAGAAAAAGAATGCACTGAACTTTAAGTTATTTTAGTATATATAGTTATGTTTTACTTACTAGTGCTATGTTCCTTTCTTCCTTTAATATTTTCTGAGTATGTACAGGTTTTTTTACCAAAATGATCAGCATAAAAGCCCAATATTAAAGACCAATAAGCACGACATGTAATATTCAGAATATTATGGAATTAAATCATCATAACAAACCAAAGCAAATTGCTCTTAAGCAATTTTGGAAGCTTCTCTAACAGGAAAACCTGTTTTGTGGGGGAACAGCTTCAATAGCCAGTGTGAGAAGTAAATGAGGGGATAGCCCACCCTTGGTTTTGAGCTGGGTTTCCTGTTAAAGTGGCAATGGAAAGTGTTCTTCCCGGAGGAGGATGTATGCAGTTCTGCTGCGTTTGCCTGAAACTGCTGAATCCAGGCATTGTGCCTGTATTTTGGCTTCTTTCCCATTGTGAAAGTACAGTGCAATCTCCTGCCTGCTACTCCCTCTGAGCTCGATATCCTCATTAAAGATCAGGGAAAAGAAAGGGGAAAACCCAAAGAGGTCAATGAGTTCATTTACATACCATGCCAGGGCTGGCACATGGTTTGACACGTGGTACAATAGTGAACTTTTTTGGTGAGCTTGCTACAGCCACTCAGAGACATTTCAAACTGCAGAGATAGAAGGCTGCAATTTTGTATTCAGAAACAAGAGTGAAAGTGCTTCATAGCTCAATTACATAATGTAACTAACATGTTTTGTATTTAGTCAAACAGAGAGCTGTGACAATATTTGATGTTTATTGATGTCTATTATTTTGTTTCTGTTTCTTGGTATTACTAGTAATGCCTAAAGTATTTGATACTTATTATCATTCCTGTCTTAATGTGCTGTGTTCCTGGGAGTCTACAGTCTAGCTGATGACTTAGTGAGGTGGAAAGGCCAATGAGAAGCACCTAAAATTATCTACATTGATGTTCATCTTATGCTGTGGCATCTGCTTGGACACTTTTTTTTTTTTTCAATTGAAACTGGATTCTTTTATAGTGCTGCTTAGCTCCATTCCTGAGCAAAAGCCCTGGCTGCTGCCTGGAGGGTGGGGTGTGTGTCCTTGCCATTTTGCCTGTCCTGTCTCCAGCACACATCACACCCTTTTGGGAGCAGTTTCCGTTCACCAGCTCTGTATTATTAATTCCCTGGGTTGGCAAACTGAACCAATTCACAGAAGTGCAGGGACCAGGTCCGGGCCCCTCCTCTCCTTTTTAGGGTTAACCAGCACATAGATAGATTTAGCTGAATCATGTAGCCTTCTGATTTTGTCTGAGAAATTTTTTTGTGAATGCAGAAAGTGTTTCAAGATAGCATTTGGTCTTGTTTTCTGAATTTATCTGCATCCATTTGACTGAAAATTGCCTGTAACATTCTGCAGCTTAGTGACACACAGTTGGAGTGTTAACCTCTTAACATCAGCCAAGCCAAGAAAGAAGGCCTCCTTGTTATAAAAAATGTTTAGCAGAATAGCAGACTTATACTTATGTACTTAGAGTAGACCCTGATGAAGAGTAAAATACCCACTTACATGGGTGTAACTAGTGAAATACAATATTGGTTATTGAACGGGTAAAGATGAAGTGCAAGTTCATGTAGACAGATAAAATGTTGAAAGATATGTGTGAACAAAGGCTTGTATACAGATATGTTGGTCCTCTTTAATAGCACTCCCACTATGGAAGGTCCATTTCTGGAGAAAAAAGTTTAGTTTTGTTTGGACTGAGGGAAGATGTAGCTGAGAGGAGAAAATGAGCAGTATGACACACAATGGGAAGAAGTTCCAAATTACAAGTTTGTTGAAGCAAGGTGTGTCTAACTCTTCTGTCCTCATAATTTTTAAGTCCCAAGAATGTCTTCATGGGACATACATCACTAAAGTGACTGTTTCTAGGTAAGAAATTGCCATGGCTTCCCAAACAAAAATTAAATTCCAGGTCTGGTGTGGCAGCACATAACTATTGTACTGTCTATTCTACTCTGTTCTCAGGTTGTTTTGTATGTTTTTAGTGATTAATCACATGCATGGTTGATTTTCAGTCAACTGATTTAGAGCAAATCAACTGCCCATAGACAGGAGAACGAGTGCAAATTCAAAGTAAATTGATTCTGTTCTCTTCTTTGCTCACTAACATCTCTTTTCTCTAGCATGCCTGTTCTCTAATGTGTTTTTAGTTACTGTGAACACTAATCAATTTTATGTGTGCTTTAAGAAACTGCATCTCCTGAGGCTTTTCAAGGAGCTGTGAGACTTCTCTTTGCTTGGACGCAGCTGAAAATACGAGACGTGTTTATTATGATCTCAGTTGTTCCTTAAAGGTCAGAGAACCAGTTTAATTTATGACTCAGCACTCTAGTTACTAGAGTCTAGGTAAAGTGGAGACTGTAAATAATTTTCACCATTGTTTTTTAATCTAGAAATGTGTTCCTTTTCCACACAATAACCCCAGCTTTTCTTGCATAGTGTTACAATCAATGAAGAAGCTTTACATTTCTCTACTTTGTAGCAACTACGTAAAGAAGGAAGAACTTCAATCTTGCTTGGGGTTTCTCTTTGGCCATATACTTTTAAATAAGTGCTTTAGGAGGTCCTATTACAAAAAATGGATTTTGTTTCTGGTTGTTGGAAAGCCGAATTTTTATCTTGTGTTTGGGAAACTGGATCTGACTTAAAGTAGAAATAAAAACACATTGCAAAGATCAAGATTTAGAGGGAAAGGTTTAATCATAACACTGTAAAATACGGTTTTAAAACAGAGTCTGCATAGACTGATCACAGAATCTTGGAATTTTTGTTTGTTTTATAGTTACCATTAAAGCATAACATCATCACATTTCTGGGAATCTTGCGTGATCAAGGATTATAACACTGAGACCGTGTTTATATTCATTTTTCATGGAAATTTTTAAAAGCAAATACTTATCAGTAAGATGATTAAAGTTCCTGTTGCCTGCTACCATCCAAGCACATGCCTGGCAATTTTTGCTCTTGCTGGATTTTTCACTGTTACTGTGAAAGGTGCTCCTTCCGATGTATCTTTGCTTTAAACAAAGAAGTTCAAAGCTGGTGGCTGGATGACAGTGAAATGAAGAAATAGCTTTAAACCATTGTAGTTGACCCAATTCCAAGTGAAGATAAACCTTTTTGATTTACAAGGTGTTGCATTTTAGCTTGGTCTGCTCTCTTGGGAGTTATGTCTGAAAAAAATAAAATGTGAAGTGTATGCTCAGCTCGGTTTCAAATAGAAAAACTCAGAAGCAGCACTTGTCAAGACTCATTTTGGCCCAGGCAAATAAGCTTTATGCTGAAGGGGAAAAAAAGAAACTGAAAGCCTGACCAGCTGTAGCAATCCTAATAGGAGCCAACCTCAGCAGTGTCAAGGCTGCTTGCTCAGAAAGAGGTAGGGGTTTGCCCAGTACTGATGCTTCTGGCTGATAGTTTTGGGAAACCAGGCTCTTTGTTTCCAGGACAGAAACCCCTCTTGTGATGTAGCACTTTCCTACTCTCCCTTGAAAACTTGAACTTTGTGATAGAGTCCTGCTGTGTTGCTTGGGAAGGTTTACAATGCCATGATTTGATCCTTCACCTAGAAGGTAACTTGAAAAAGTCTGTCCTTGTATATTTTCTCCAAGTCTTAAAGCATCATTTCATTTAGTAAGTCCTTCTGCTAGGAAGCTGATGGAAGGGTTTGTGCAATAAAATGTCAGTAGCCCAAATGGAAACATTTGCCATATGAAGCTACTTGAATGATTTTACTGTACTTTTTTTTCCCCTCACACTACTAGGGAGGAAATTTTTTTTGAGTTTTTTCAGCACTTATTGAACACTTGGCTTCAAAGGGACACATATTGCTACTAGATGAGTAAATTAGATTCCACTGATAGCTATAAGCTCTCAGACCTTTAACAAAATTTTTAAAATAAGGCATGTTTTAGTCCAAATAATTTATAGTTGTCTCACTGCCCAGTACGGGAGCTTGACATGTTGTGTTATTATGACTTACTGTGTTATACCTTTCCATGAAAACTCAGAAGCATACCCGTTAATTCCCTGTTTCCACTGCAATTGAGTGGTAGGTTTTCTTTTTCCTGCATTTGATCACTAGTTTGAGGAGCAGTCAAGTTTCCTTTGTTTTCCTTGCAATTTCTCCCTTGGGCTGCCACATCCCTTTGTGCTTTATTTATTGCAAATTTGTTTGATTAGATTAGGAAGGATTAAGGGATCCAGAACCCTTGACAAAAGGCAACCCATCATTTATAAATGTGTAAACATAGTGTAATTACTTCTTAATTCCTTGTGTTAAATAAAAAAGGGGATTCTTCGGCAGATAAACACTGAGAGGTTTTTTGAAAACCAAATGAAGGCAATTTGCTGACTCAAGGATGTGTATGCCTAAGATGAGGAGTTATCGTGCACAAAGCTCAGTTTAAGTTGATATGAAGAGCTTCAGGTACTTTGATCTCTCTGTGATCCAGATAATACACTTTATCAGTCCACACTGATTTCTAACCATTTCTGGATTCCTACAGTGGAAGGAGGTTTTGTCTCTGCTTGGGCAGTTTAGGGTTTGCCATTAATTTGTAGTTCGGTGCTCTTTAGGTTAGAAGTGGTAAGGGTTATAGTAAGAAGTGGACTCATCTTTTATTCAAAAAATTTATGTCTAAAGGCCCTAGCATTCCTTTTTCTTTTATCCCTACCATTAGCAGAGCTGTACCAGTGGTGACTCTGGCTGAAGAACCCTCATAAAAACTTATTGAAAAAGAAAGAAACGGTAACTCCTGCCTGTAGGCTGAGTTGGCCTTCTTGCATTTGGGGTTTTTTGGTTTCAAAAATCAAAAAAATTCTAAAACAGAAAAGTGTGATTTAGTTGGACTTTGAGAGGACACACTGTGTGCTGTCTGTCGTCTAGGCACTTTAAGAGTGTCTCAATGAAGAGCAGAACACTTGTGCAAGTCCTGTCAGTTTCAACTTTATAATCTTCTACTATTTGAAGCTTAGCATCTTGATCTCTTGTAAGATGTTTTTGCTGCCTCTCATGTGAAAAGGAAGATGAGATGCTGTTCTCCAGACAGGACCATCCTCTTACACTTTCGTAAAGCATTAGCAGTAGAATGTTCTGCCTTCTTTATTCTTTCATGTTTTGGCATATGTTGTTTTTCTTCTTTCTTTGGCTTTGTTGCCTATACTGCATGTTATGATCAGGACTGTTTATTTGTATTATACCTCACGGGTCTGTAACTGGCTGGTTCTGAGCTGGCTACCTGCAAGAAGCTGTCTGTGCAAACAGCAAACAGCAGGGCTTTGCTTGCACATCTCTGCCAGGCTGGTGTTGAAACACTGTTCTCAGAAATTATGCCAATTCAGTGACAAAGGTTTCTGTTGTCTTGCTTTTTGTTGGGTTTGTTGTTTTTTTTTTTTTAACCAAAGACCCTGAACATGCACTGCTAAGAAGCCACTGAACTTGTGCTATGATCACTCATGTTTTTCCTGCAGAGTAAATAGCTACAGCTTCTCTGTTGGCCACAAGAGAGATGAAAGGAGTTGCAAATTCTGCTTACTGCTTGAGTGTAATAATGAGCTTCCTTGTAATGAGCACTACTTTAAAGAACAGAGAGTGTAAATCCTTGCTGTAAAAGACCTGAAATTAACTCTGGATAAATTGTGAATGACATATGCTGACATGAGATTATGCAGAACAGTTGGAGGAAAGCATTTAGATTGCAATGTTACTGCTTGTGCTATCTTACTTTGCCTCTTGCTGGCTTGGGATTGGGACTGTTTGTGCTTCAGTTTTGACAGGAACTATGTTCCATTAGAAAAGTGATGGGAGCAGCTTTTGCATACACAGGCAGTCCTGGCTGTCTATTGCAACTGCAGAGGAACAAGTTGCAATTAGCACAAGCCTTGAAGAGTGTGTTTTCTTTGGAAGTTGCCTTTTGCTTGTGTCTTTTAGTGTGGGTATGAGGTTTTAGGGTATGAGGTAGAGGATGATACATTAGCATATTTCCCTGGGAACCAAGCAGTCTGATACCTCAGGCCAAAACTTTTGATAAATCCTTGCCTCAGCTATTCTGGCCTCCTCCAACTGTTCCACTTCACCCTGCTCCTGCTCCCTGGCACACCTTGTTTCTGCATAACAGTGACTGGGCTCTGAATCTGATCAAGAGGAGTGCTCCAGCTATAAGCTGGTGGGTTTTTTGGTTTTGTTTTTCTCTTTTTGAAGAGAGAGGTTTTTGTTTCTGATTTTTCAAGTGGGATGAGTCTGCAGCACAAGCCACAGACTAGTCAGCCTAAATGAGGGTTGGGGGTTGAAGGTGTTGTGAATCTAGAGGTTTGTTTTCTGTGTTCCTTTAGACAAATTACCATCCTCTTTACTTTCTATTTTCCTTTCATGAGGTAAAGGAAACTCGTGCTGTGTGAACTTTTTTTTAAGTTTTGTGCATTACTCTAAAATCTTCAAGGAAAAGGTACTGTTAAAGAACTAGACATTATTTTCAGCTAGCTTACCCCTGCATCTTTAGATGTTGATGCAGTAAGAATTTAAATTTTATGAAGTGCCTTGTTCAGTAGAGGAGACATCCTGCATTCTTAGACACAGCCCTACATTTGCTGTGTTTCCAATTGTTGTGTGACTAGCTCCATCTTGTTCTAAAGCTAAGTGCCCTGAAAAAAGTTTAGTTGGTTCAGCAAATATGTCTGTTTAGCGGAGAGGTTCAGAGAATTCACTGATGTTCTCCTTTCTGTTTTGAACCTGCACTAAGCATGATTGTCCTCTTAAAATCTGCAGGACTAGCTTAAAACAACTTATTTCCAGATTTTCTGTGGCATATCAGCAACAGTGAAGCAGTAAGTAACAGGTGAGCAAAAATAAATTGTTTGTTAGCATGAGATACAAGTTTTCAGAGTTAAATTAACCGATACATTTTCAGAATATTGTTGTAAAGTGAATGATTGCAGTACAAGATTATTGCACTTTGGAAACGCAGTTCCAGAGTAGCACTGCAGCATATTTAATTCCAGTGAGTTGAGAGTGTTAGAACTGATAAGTGTTTTCAGTATGAAATGGAAAAGTCTTTCTTTTAGTTTAGCATTACCTCGATTTCCTTATGCACTTTCTTTGTCTGTTCGAGGCCAATACACCCACATATGAATACAAGCAGTCAACAAAGCAATGAACAAAGGTGTTTCTCTGGAAGGCTGGGAAAGGAGGGATTGCTGTCGCCAAGACACACTGGTACCGACAGGCTCACAGAGCTGTATAAATGTGTAATTCACGAAATGTGAAACCTTCTGCTTAACACTTGACAACTAGTATCTCTAGTGTGCATCTCAGTACACTTCTGTTGAAAATAGGCGTTTTAGATTTGTGTGGTTGGTTTCAACAGAGAGAAAAGAGTTGGCAGAGTGTCTGGGCAATTAAGACTCTTGCAGTATGAATAATACATAGCAGAGGTAATGGTTTGATAAAGGTGGAGTTCAAGTTCTCCTTAAGCTGTATACTGGGCTCTTAAATACTGAAATATGGCTTACTTTATACTCAAAGTAACTTTCCCTTTGATGTATCTGACTGAATAATTAGACTTAACCCTGTCTTTCAGTCTCTGCCTCCTCGTTATGTTGAGCAGGCTCAAGAGAGAGCACTGCCAAGAGCACAGCCAGGCCATGGGAAAGGCACTGCGCTCTGATTTGTGCCTGCAAATCTTTCTCAAGAATTATTGCTGTGAAAGCTGCAATTGCAAAGATTTCTGAACTAATATTGTCAATTGATTTTCTTCTTTGTTGTGTTGTAATGACATGACCCTAAATAACTTCCCCTCAGCTCAAGAATCAGCCGGCCTTGTGCTGAACAGTCATCGGAAATCTGGAGCTGTCCCCTAGGTGAAACAGGCAATTGATACTTTATTCTGAGTTTCAGTCATACAAACATAGTAGGATCAAGAATTTAGAGAAATTTCAGGATCAGTCATAATGCAAATTCTGAACTTCTGATTTTTGTCAGATGAAAATGTAAAGAAACCTCTAATTCACGGTATTCAATAGCATTCCTGCAAACAGCCAAGAGAAGACCATATAACTAAATGAGGACAAAAATGTAATATACCAAGCACTCTTCTATTTACCATCAGCTGGCACCAGGCTTACCTGTGTTGGAGTTCTACTTTGCATTGGAGCAGCTGTATTGTAGTATTGTAGAAACTACAATTGTAGAAAAGCTGTGCTAGTTTCAGAAACCCTAGGGAGCTGTGACTCTAAACTTAGATTTTTATTGCATTATATTAATTTTATTCTGTGAAGTAGTAATTTCATGGCTGATTTACATTTTGTTTAAAAAGAAAAATAAATTATTTTGATTATATTTGTTAGGCACCAAATAGCTCAAACCTAGATCTTGCCAGCATAACTGATTAACCTTGTAATAGCATCTGTGAGATACTAATGTACGCACTACCTTATCTTGTGCTTTATCTGACCTTTATCTGTTGATTTTAATATCCTTTGTGGTTGCTAGTGACGTGTTTTTGTTGTAGACAGGGAGAGATTTTGGCTCTTGTTTATTTCTCTGCTTTATCCTCATTCACTCTGTTCTGTCCTCTCAAAAAAATAACTGCATTAAGCAGAAAAAAACAAGATAATAAACTGTAGCCCATGAGCACAATAGGAGCCATGTCTGCTTGAAGTGTTCAGAGAGCATTCTGCAAGCAGCAAGTTACTGGTCTAATGTGGATTGACCGTGAAAAAAAAGGAATTGATTGTCCTGAACAAATATAGAATTTTTGCCCCTTTGCAGCATAATTTACTCATCATTTGCAGCATAATTTATTTCAGTGACTTACATAAAGTGTTTTTATAGGGCAAGATTTGGCCATTGCACGTGCTTGCAGCATTGTATCATCTTGCAGTGCTTGGATGCTGGTGATCCATATCACTAAACCAGTAGAAAACTAATCAGAAAATAATTTTTTAAAAAGATGGGGAGGGGGGGAGGAGTATGACTTTTTCACATACTACTGATTGAATTGGTTCAACAAGATCAAGCATATCCCAGAGCAGCAGAGATGCAAAGGCAGAGAGGAAGCTGCAGCAGGTCTGTCTGCAGTGTGAATTGCCACTGGCGCTGCTGGCTCTGTTGCCTGCTCACTCCTGCTGTCTTGCTGGACACCATTGCCCAGTGCCAGCAGAGAGTGGAGATGAATGTGTGAAAGTCCTTCATGCACATTAGTGTGAAATCTGAGAGCTGAGTGGGAACTGATGATTTGAGTCAGTTTGCGATAACCTGGCTGCCTTTGCGCTGAAAGGATTAGAGCTCTGCCATAGGGATGGTAAAGTCCTGGCAGAACTTGGTGCTGAGCAGCTGAGAGGGGCAGCCATCCTGTTCAGCCACTGCAGCTGGGTCTGGGGGAGAATGAGCTGCACACCATGTGCTCCTGGGTATGTTACACTTCTTGGCTCTGTGGCTGTACCCTTGCTATATCTGCTGTGCTCTTCGCTTCTTTGGAGTCACTTGAGCTTTTTCTGCATGGGGGATGTGCTGAACACCAGTGTTATTCCCATTTGTACAGCTGTTCATCAGTTTATCTCCTAGAGTTTGGGCATACTTAGGAGAACATGGAGTGTACTTATTTGGTGCAGTACTGTGCTAGTTTTCAAGTGGGTGTTTTCCTTGATACATGACATCTGATTTGGTCGGACATGGAAAAAACGGTGTGGTTTCTCTGTGAGTTAGGTCAATTTTCATGCAATTCTACAACAGTGTTTTCATGCTTGAAAAGTGAAAAAAAAAACCCCAAAAAACAGAAATAAGAAAGAAGTTTTCTTCCCTTAGGTGTATCTCTCTATCCACAAAAGTAGATAATGAGAAGACCTCCCTCTTCCTAGCACCAAGGAGACAGAGATGGGGAAGATCTCCCTCTTGGGCAAGAGGTACATTTAATTACCTCAGGAGGCAGGTAGTAGTTTGTAGTAAGATTTCATTATGAATTTTCATAACCCAGTGAAGCCTCCCATGATGTGATGATGGAGCATGCGATGCTGAGAGCAGCTGATGCTGTGAGAACTACAGCAGAGCTCATCTCTACTGTTTTGGCAAGGGGATTGCTGGGTTACAGATTGCCTCTGTGCAGTGCTGGCCCTGCCTGAGCAGCCTGGCAGGTAGTGTTCAACTCAAGGCACCTGTGGCACAGCTGTGCAAGTATGGGCCTGCCATCCTTTTGTAGGAATCAGGGAGAAGGAAGTTGGCATTTCTGAATGTGGCATGCCTGAAATGTGTCTCCTCTCCTCTTAAGAACATCAAATGAACCTCACTCTGAAGTTTGATTATGCTAGACTTTGTAAAGACAGTCTAGGGGACCAGTTGATAAAGTTAGCTAGGTAAATGCCAGTCTTAAGTGTCTGATAAGTCTTTAGGCTTTGAACATCTGCAGCTATTTACTGATGTAATTGTAAATTACTCCACTGTAATACTAATGTAGTAGATTACATTTTCCTGCAGACTCTACCATGCTACCCATCCACTTGACACAGTATATCTTAAGTGTTTACTTTTATGGGTATACTATAGCTAAAATGAGCAGCATTCTTAGTCTGTACCTAGTGCATGTGCTGTGTTTTATTTATTTATTATATATTATATAATTTATATATTTATATATATTATATATATAAAAATTACTATTTTTATAAGCAAACATTTTTTCTGTTGGTGCCAATGATTCAGGTGAAAAAGGTTTCTGAGATTTGGAAAACTGCTTTGCTTATATTACCTCCTTCTGTTGAGAAGTGTGCTCAGATTTAAGGTATTGTATTTATAGTGCAAGAAAAGGCTAATTGTAATCCAAAAAACTCAAAAGGACAACTGTCATCTTGTCCTGCTGACATGCAGTAGGTGTGCTGCAGGATCACTTTATCTTATGAATGTGAGGTTAGCAAATTCTCCTTAGTACCCAGCCTGAAGAGCTGGCAAACTATAGAATAAACTTATTAATGTAAGTATTTTTTGTTTGGATGCAATGATTCTAATTTGTTCTCTTGAAGAATCACATTCATGTTACATCCTGCTCTTAGCAGAGCTCATGGCAGTTGCAATTTGTCAAAATTTGCCTTCTTTATGAACTTTGGTTTTGCTGACAAATTAAATTCTAAATTAAAACAAAGAATTGAGTTTACACTCTTTTGCTGCCAGGATCCTTCCCCAGAGATGGTTAGTCTCAGCATAAAGTCAAGAGAGACTCATATCCTCTTTCTTTTATAAGAGGTGTTTTAATGAGCCACCTGAAGGCAAGGAGTAAGCAAAATTACTTCCTTTTTTCTGTCAGGATTATCACTTGGGGCAAGTGTTTTCAAACAAACATTAGAAGTCTCCTGCTATGTTTACAGTTTGGGAGGAGGGCATTCACAGGTACTGGGTTTTCCATGTGTAACTTTTGTATCCAGTTTCTGTGAAATTCATGGAGATATTTCTATGGCATAAAACAAACACGTATGTATATGCCAGTAGATATAATTGCTTTAATCAAATACCGTGTGCCCCATAGCAACCTTAATCTGGCAGTGAGGAGCACTGGAAGTAAAGCTAACTGACTTGCTTTTCGAGATAAGTAGGTGAGGTTAAGGGACATAACTAGGGCATTTATTTCTTTTATTTGCTTAACTTGTTGTAAGTTATACTGGTCCAAGTGGTAATAGTTATTTTGAAAAACTATTTGAAGAATGTGCCAGCCTGTGGAATATTTTCCATATTGAGCATGAGAATACAGTGCCTACACATACCTGTGGTCCTTATCCCACTGGCCTTCAACTGACCTGCATTTTCCATGTATAGGTTTCCCATGCATTCAGCATGGAACTGAATTATATTTTTTCACTGGGGAACCAGACAATGCCCATAAGTCTCAATGTCGAAACTCTTTTTGTCATCCAAGGGTGACTGTTCTTTCTGGAAGTGACATCCCTTTCCTGGCTCTGGGGGGAAGAGGGTGAAAATTTCAGTGCTCAGGGGCATCTTGAGTGGGGCCATGAGCTCCCAGCCACAGAGTCTGGTTTTGTGGCTGTGTCTCTTCAGCTGGCACTTAATCATAACACTGTTGATCTTAATTCTGCCTTTGAGATCCAACACCACATGGTGATATTTGGTTGTTGATGGAATACTGAGAGACAGCAAAACAGCTGGCAAGAATGTTTCTGGGAAGAAAGAGAAAATAACAAGAACAAAACAGAAAATTAAGGCAGTATTGAATAGTGTGTCTGTGTTTAGATGGATGTTTTCATTTTTTAATCTTCCCACCTCCAGTTTTCTCTGTAAGGCAGAGTCTCTTATGGCAGCAAACGGATATTATTACCCTTTTAGAAAGCATAGCTTTCTTGATACAGTCCAAGACTAGGTGCAGTGGAAGCATGGTAAATGCTCACCCTCACAGAAAAAATTCTAGAAGTGAGCAGAGAGACAAACTGTTTGCTTAAAATTTTATCAGCCATTCATTCTGCTGCTTGAACTGCTAACTTTCAATATGCTTTTGCTATGTTTTCCGGTCTAGCATAGTCCTTTTTCCTGACCATGCCTACTCAAAAATTTTAGCTACTTGTGCTTTCCAGGTGGACCTTGTTAACATTACAATTTTATTAAAATGCAACAGCAGTTTGCATGCAGCTGTATTATCTAAACAGAAGTAAGCCAACAAAATCACATAAGTACATCTTTTGTAATGGATATGTGATTTTACCACGTTTTAAAAATTCTTTGGTGGCTATTAGACTGGGTTTCTGGTGATTTAAGAACCTGAAAAAGGTAGCTTGGGAAAGTGTACAAACTGCTAAGCTGCCACAGTTGTGTTTATTGAGTGTCCTTAAGCCAGATACCATCTGACAGCACAGAAGAGAAACACCCTGGATGACTTTAAGAGGCTTTCTAATCTAATGTGTGCTCTCCTGATCAGACATAGCCAGAAATTCTGGGAGTCCTGGAAGGGCTACCTGCCTACTGAAGTAAAAGGAGGAGCACATGGGTTACAGAGTGGATGATATACATTTTGGTGCTCTCTGTTGGTTAACCAGTCTTTGGCCTAGTAGGGGCCTTGCATTTCATCAAATTTTTTTTTTTTTTTTTTTTTAACCTTTACAGGGTGGACTTAAATAAAAATGGCAGTCCCAGAAAAAGTTTAGAATAAAAAAGGTGAAATCTGCTTGCATCTCAAGCTTTTAACGTGTTCTGTGACCAGTTTATAAAATTAGGGAGTTGTATACTCATACATCAAACTTATGTTCATTCCTGTCATTAGATGATCAGCTGTGGTCATGGTCTGAGGTAGTATACAGACCACTGGCATGGCAGGATGAGCTTGGGACATAGAAAAATGCACATGATGCTTTTGACAATAACAGCTTTTCTGTTAGCTTATGCCCTTACTGGTGAGGAGGAGCATGGTGGTGGGTGTGATGAACAGATCAGCTCTATCAGGCAAAAGAGTATTTCTGCTCATCGGGGTACCAGGAGTGCATGTTGGGTGGGAGGGCAGAAGGGCTGAACAAACACAGGCTGATTCTACCCTGGATTAACCTGGCAGCCTTCAGCAAACTTTAATTCAAGGACTTCCAAGAGCAGAGGTTGCATTTCTGCACTTGGCAACATTTATTTTAAAATGCACTTTAGCAAGTTTTTATGGGAAAGGCAGTCATTTAGATTCACTTTAAAATGAGTGCTCCGGTGGTGGAAACAGGCTTTGAAATAAGATTCTGTAATGCTGCTTGGCTCTGCATAGCTCATTGCCCAAACAGTATCTGGATGATGAAGCTGTGTTTAAATAAGATTCTTTAAAAGATTTTCAGCCCACATGGACATGTAACCACAATGTAGAAAGCAGATATGAATGTTTTGGTAGATGCTGAAGGAGGGTGGTGGTGTAGGAATTTGGAGGTCAACAATGATAAAAAAGAAATGGACAGACAAGTGATCTGGGGATAAGGTTCTCTAAAGAAAAAAATAATACTTTTTCCCCGGATTTAGGGCACTGGAGTTTTTGCTGTGTACGTCAGTAACACAGGTGTAGGGCTGTGCAAGCCAAGTCCCCTGTGTGCCATTCACCTCCTCAGTAGTCACCAGAGGGACTGCTGACAGTGTTAGCCGAAGGCCAGGGATCTGACCCTCTCCTGTGGGACGGCAGCTCTGTTCTCTGGCAGGCATCCCGGGGTGCTGGAAGGCAACGCGGTCTGCACAATCTCTCTGCCTCTTGACCAGAGACAGTCAGGGTCACAGACGTGAATATTATCTTTGTGACGCTTCAAGCAAGCAAACAGATAATATATTTTTTTTAAAGGAATGTTGCATGCAGTCAGTTGAATGTAAAAATGTCATATCAGATCTTTCAAGAGCTCGTTCCCTTGAGGGGGATGTTGCGCCAGCTCACCCACCCTGCCAGGGCAGAGGCAAGGCAGGGAGGGGAGCGCACACGCATGTGCCTGCACTTCTGTGTCTATGTGCACGCACATATGAGAGTCATGATCCGGCCTTTTTCCCCTGGATGAGTCCCTGTTAACATCCTTCTGATGTTAACTAAGCCAGGGAACTCCTCTTTTTTCCTGTACCGTAGTCTGGGAATCATGCCCTGGACATTTTTTCAGCTGAGCACATTTACATACAGGAAAGCAGCCCAGAGACTCCTCTTTGAACAGTATTTGTACTAGGCAGTTTTGCAGTGGTTTCAGGTATGCTTCTTTTTTTTTTAAACAACTGATAGAGAAGAGAGTAAAGAACACAAGTAACTTTGTTTTAAAAACAGATGTATAAATACATGTCAAAACACAATATCCTAAATGTATATACTTGTAGAACTTAAAGCAAGACTTATCATTGCATATATATATGTATATATATATATTTCCATGTCCTGTTTAGTGATGCAGTTGAGCAAGGGAATAATTTTTAATTTAGGTCCATCTTGAACTGCAGATGGATGAGAGTATGAAGCAGAGCATCAGGAAGAGCAGTGCAGGAAGGGCCTGGCAGGGCAGCTGCAGAGTAGGATGCACTCCTTGGGAAAGAAGATGTAAGAGAAGCTGGCCCTTGGCCTGGATGAACAACAAGAGGAAACCCTTTTAAATAAAAGATGAAACAAATGCATAAGCAATCAGGGAAAGCCTTGCCACCACAAGGGGAAAAAAATAAGAATTTCAGCTTATATGTGAGGATCATTATCTGCTGGCACAAACTTATTTCTTTTGGAGTGTAGAAGATGGTTTCTTACCATCTAGTGCTTCAGCTGTAGTGGGAGTAAAAGGTGGGTCGTTTTGCTGGAATTTGATAATTTTGTTTGGTTTTTTTTCCTTCTCTCCTGGTTTTGCCTGTGATAGCCTATGACTCGACTCGAAACCAGAGGCCATTTAGATCCTGTGTACATCACGTAAGGCCTGGGGTGTTTCACAGTGATACTGTGTTTGCTGTTATTTTAGTGAAGGGACATAGAGTGTGGAAAGTATTGAAAAACAAAATGCATGATGATTCCTTTATAAGAAGTCAGTCAGCATTCCTTCTTTAGGTTAATATTTCTCAGGTTTTCAAATCTGGCTGCAAAATCCCTGCTTCCAAAACTTGATATGCAGCTTCCAAGCCTGAGAATAGGGATGCCATCTTTTGTTAAACACTATGGGATATATTTAAGCCCTCGATTAACTCACAGCTGTTTGCTTAGGAAATGTGTGTGTAGTGGAGTTGTTTCACTATTTATTACATAAACATTTCTCTGGACTGGCAAATTTCACTATTGTTTTTGGAATGTCATTCTCACTTTAAACTTCAGGGGTTTTGCCAGAGCCAAGATGTCTGTGATGGCAAACCTTCCACCTTATGTTTCTCACACCAGTTTTCTCCAAAATCTGTATGTTTTCACAGGTGTTTTTCCACAACTTCAAAGACATTGTTTCTGCTTTTTTGGCAGGGCAGGGCGGGGTACAATAGTGAGAGATACCCGTGCTCCAAAATGCTCCTCTCCTTTGGAAGTGGGTTGCTTCCACAGAGAGCTTTAGCTGATGTGGTTTGTCAGAAAACTGCCCCTTGTGTGATAATAAGTCACATTGCTGCAAGAACTCTTACCAGTCTTCCAGGGCTGTTGATGGTCCTTTTTTTTTGGCAGGTGTGTTTGTATCAGTGTTGTAGAGGTTTTACTGTGATTGTGCTTCAAGCAATGGCTTGACTTGCAATTTTGTTTTCTTAGATCCTCAAAAAAAATACAGATCTCTTTCTTGTTCTGAAAAAGATATTCTTTGGTTTTATTTTTGTAGTGATATGTCTGGTATTTTCCCACTTCTTTCAGCTTGGCTTATAATTAGTTTTGATTGATTAGTTTTAAGGAGTTGTGTTCATATGACTGTGCAACATATAAAATTGTGATAGGTAAACTTGGCTTATTGGATTGGTAGATGTTGAAGTATTTCAAATATAATAGAGGTAGAGCTGTGTGGTTTTCATTATTATTAATATTATTAATAATAACAGTAATAATAATAACTTTCATCTTTCTATTATTCCTCTAACTTTTTTCCCTCTGAAGCATAAAAGACTGTTTATTTCTAAAAATAAATATTCTTTTCAAATGGAAAAGTAAACCTAGAACATGCTAGAGCTGTGTATACTCTGAACTCTAATGGGATCACAAAAAACAATCCAGGGGTTCATCTATCCCATTGCATTATTGATTCTGCTCTTCTGAGTCACCAGCCCTCTTACATAAATCTGAAAAAGAAATTTGGGAATATAAGAATATGATGCAATATGAAAACTCCCAGATCTAGTGTGATCTGGTTGCTAAGTGTCATTGCAAAACAAGCCAAGTTAGCAGTGATCTGTACAACATATAAGATTTCAATATAAAAATTAGAATTGTTTGCTTGTTCTGTACAATTATGTCTTTAAAGTAACGCAGGAACACTATAAGATTGCTCTGGATTCAGAAAAGAAAAAAAAGGACAAGGTTAAGGAGAATATTGAATTTAAATTTTATTTCTCAGAGTGTTTTTCCTTATTTTAATTGAGAGAGCTATGCCACAGAATGCATTATGGTGATTTAATGGAGAAGATACACGGTATTGCACAGAAGCAAAATGAAGCTCTGAAAGTTATTCTTGTGAGTGATAACTTCAAGGTGCACACACTATTGAGGGCTGTTTTCTAATCTGAAGAGAGAAAAGGTATTTTGTTTATCACCTATGATCAGTGTTTCTGTGGCAAGCTGAGACACTGAACTTCTTCCCTTGCACCAAAGGTTTCCCTGAGGTGATGTCTATGCCAGGATGTTTCAGTAAAGAAAAGTGACCACTCTGGTCACTGGCACTGCTGTCTTTTCAGAGATGATTGTTGTGAGTGGATTACTGCAGAAAGGACTTTGCCTAAAGAGGTTTCTAGACTACCTAGCTTATCCACACCACCTTTACCTTTGTTACACTTTCATCAGTAGTGGCAGCAAATATAGTGAAACCAAGGATTTTTCTCAGCTCACTAAAGCTGAAGTGGATCACAGTGGAGGTAAACTTGGTCTATAACATGCCTAAAGACCTGTGGAGCTCTGCAGGACAGCTTTCTGCACAAGTGATTAAGTCACTTCCCCTTGCCTGATGCTGTCCACTGAGACCTCCAGGCTGCTTGAAGCACAGTTTGACCCGCTGAGATGGAGTGTTCTGCTTTGCTTTTGTGCTCTGTGGCTCAGAGCAAGCTCTCCCTACCTTTTGTGATTCTCAGTTGTGTTACCAGAGAACCCAGAACTACTGCTACTTTCAGCTACTCTTCCTGTGCTGATAGCACTGGATTTGGCTGTATGAAAACTGACCTTACCAGAAGAGAGCAGAATTTGGTCTTGCTTAATGACATGACAAAGAAGCAATAGGAAATGCCCAGAAATGAGTACGAGAACAAGATAGGAGTATAAGAACAAGTCTGCTGGAAGATTTTTGGTTATTTAGTAGTTGTGCTAGTTTTTTTTAATAGTATATATGATAATAAAATATTTAAGGAAAATCAAGCATATGTATTTATTGATCTCTCTTTCTGAAGTTTGCTCAGGAATATTGTTCCTGCTACTTTGTTCAAGAAATTTGTTCTTGCTGCTGTGCATGCAAGAGAGTGTGAATGCAAGGTGGACTCATAAAGAGCCTTTGCCAATAGCAAATGCCAAATGCCTATGGAAGAAGAAGATAGTATTCTTAATAATCTCGGCAAAATGTTGAACAATGCATTTTAAAATGACATTTGTCTGTTAAAGTTTCTCCAGTAATCTCCCAAACCTGAACCAATCAAGTACCCTGACACTCCATACCTCGGTCAGAAATTCTCACGTTCAAGTTCTTCACTCTAACACATGGCCCTCAACTGCTTGGGTGGATATTGCAGAGCTCTTCTGGTGTGAGAAGCAGCTTCTCCTGATACCTCAGAAGTGGTGACGTTGTGTGTAATGGTGGCAGAGTGGCAACACTCCTTACCTTTTATCCACTGGCAGAGGAGTTGTCAGCATAACCTGTTGCCTCGAATCTTCGTGGTACTAATGAATAGAGAATTGGACACCTCTGTACAGCAGAACACTCTGCAAGTTTCCTTTCTATTCAATGGTGTGCTGTCATCTTCACAATCCTATGGACAGGGGAATGTGTTCATACTCTGAGTGCTCTAGAACTAGGCCTGGAGGAGGGACTCGGGCTCTCCTACTAGGAAATTGTAGGTAAATGTGAAGTGCACATATGAAATGATGGACTCTGGATTGTTGGTATCCAGGAATATGTTTTTAGTGTTCCAATAGCTTCACTAATATGTCAGTCTTCATTTAAGGATCAGAAAAATACATGGTAAAATAAGACTTGACTAGAAATGAAGTCAAAACTGTCTTGATGTCACTGTTGAAATTCGTGGTGAATTTCTACATTAGTCTTCCAAATCAAAGGTATGTAGGAGAAGTGGAAAAATATCAGGGAAGAGCAACAAGAAGAGATGTATGGAGCAGCATCCCTGTGAGAAGTTTCTAGGATGACTAGGGTTCTTCACCTTGAGAAAGCAGTGGCTGGGAGAGGATGTGATAAAGGTCTGTATTAGGAAGTGCATCAGGAAGGATGATTGTTCACTGCCTCTTAAAAACAAGAAGTGGAGGGCAGCAATGTAACCACTAGGTGACAGATCAAAAAAAAAAAGAGAAAATCAAAGGAAGTGGTTTCTCAGATGCATGTAATTAGACTGTAGAGCACAGTGGATGCTGCAGTGTACAAGTGGTCAAAAAGCAGGCACATAAGTTCCTGGAAGAAAAGTCTACCAAAGACTGTTAAGATACAGAGATATTACTTCTGCCTTAGGAAGTCCCTAAGCTGAAATTTTTTAGAAGTTATCAGAGAGTGTTCTGGAGAACTTTCACTAGATGTTTGCTTTTACTTTCATAGTTTTCAAATACTTGCTGTTTGCTTCTCTAAGTTAGAGTGTGAGGTAGGTTGGCCTCTGATCTCACACCAGGACAGACATTTTTGTTCTCTCTAACACTCACCACAAGTTTTAACATGATGTCACTTTGCAGTTTGCTTGCTTCCTTTTTTTTGTGCCTTTCAGAATCCCTCCGGTATGTCCCTGGACTTTGTGGTGGCTCCCTCAGCCACCTCAAACCCTACGTGCAGTTTAGCACTGGGAACGGAGGGAAGAAGTCATCTGAATAATGAGCTCATGGCTAGTCAGACACAAGTTGATATATGGGGTAAACACACAGATTGGAATTCTTTCATAACATCTTGATTATGAGAAGATAACCATGATATTTATATCTCCCTACTTACTTGTAACACCCTCATACTGTGGGGGGAAGTGGTTTTGTTCCTCTTTTAAAGCAACATTCACATTTAATGCTTAATTGTGTGCAGATTTTTTAATATCAATTGTTTTGTGTCTGACTTAGGTGTTAAAAAAGTCTCAGAATCCCAGTTAGAGTAGATTTTTAGTGAATTCTCTGAGAAGTATTACCCCAGTAAGCTCATGAGATTGTTTCCATGCCAGTTTATATGTAAGCACAGCCTGTAAGTGGAATTTTATGTTTTGGTGGTGCCAAAGGTTAAGCCTTATCGTGATGAATTTGGGCCCAGAATGCTAGCAATTTCAGGTGCTTTCTTCATAGCTAAAATAAGTAGCTGGAGAGCTCTGAGAAACTTCCCTACTTTCCAGTCTTGGTAAAGCTTGGTATTACAGTAATTTCCTGGAGGTGGATGAGATTTGCTTTGATATCCATCTGTGCTTTCCTACTTCAGAAGACCTGTACGTCCCCTTCAGTTAGCACACAGTGCAGCTCCCTGCAGAGGTGAGAGCCCTGGGTGTGTGGTATAATAGTGCTTAATGTTAACCACAAGGTTTTTATAGCAGAGCTCTTCTTAAATGTGAGCATTTCCATACGACTTTTTTTCATGCTACAGGGTATCAGATTTCAAAAGGCAGCACTATGGCAAGCCAGTGGTTAGTTTATATGATTACTCTGAAATTAGTAAAATGATATAGTGATAAAAATGTTGGCTTTGTGTACTGTAATTTCTTCCTGGAGTGATTTCTTAGGTTTACAAGTAATTTTGTTGAAAAGTACAATAGTACTTTGCAGAAAGAACTTACACTGCAATAGAAAAGATTTATTTTTATTACTTGTGTTGTTTTACTGATTTTCTTAGTTTGCCTTGTACTTAAGGTTCAGTAACAAATTGTAACAGATTGGGCTATAGCAAATTATATATTTAACAGCTATATGTTCTTTTCTTTGTGTCTCGTATTCACGGAATGAGTCCTCAGACAAAATATTTTTCCAGTAGGGGGACAAAACAAATATCTAGCTATTCTATTCACAAATGAAGTGCATCATTCTTTAAAAGTAGAAATTTTAGCTTTTTGTTCTTACATCTTCTGCAGACCTATTATTCTGAGGTGTTAAAGTCACATTTCTTTGGAAGTCTGACACAGCTGAGTATTGTATATTTGCCATATGTGACTGGACATTGATGTGGATGGTTAGTGCTACTTTTCCATAGGGAAAAGAGTACAATCAGCCTTGGGAACTTGTACCACAGTAATCCATTGCTTTGATACCAGCTGATTTTTGTTTTCTGTCTTTGATGTTGGGGCATGGGAAGAAGTTTTGTACTGTGAAAGTGTGAAGTCAGAATTGCAGTGTCTGTGCAGTGTTACAGTGGCAATGAATGATGCTGATGGAGGCTCACACACAAGCGGTTAGACTACTCACTCATGGATGAAAATTCTGTGTTTGGGCAATCTCTAGGCATGGCAGAAAGCAGGTCTGTCCCAAATAGCTTATTGATTTGGGATGTATACTGAGAAGATACTGTGCTTGGGTGATAGGTGAGATGAGGGCTGAGATGTGTTTAAACTTGTTAAGTTTTTTGGGGTTTTGGGAGGATTTGTTTCTTAATAATTATCATTAGCTCAATGCTCAGGCATCTCTTGGACATTTCACAGATGAAACATTGCAAATGCCACACAAACCTAAGCAAGAGGCAGCATGAGCAACTTCCTCTACATTAGATAAAATAAGTGATTCCTAGGAAGTCGGGGATGGGCCTTATATGTTGTTCCTATGAGGAATGATTCCTCATACTTCTGGGTAACAGTGTAAGGCTCTGGCATGCTCTTGTTCTATGTGTACTACTGCAGTGCTACTTGGTGGATGTTAAACCTGCTTTATGCAGAAATCATTGTTCTGAGACTTGAGAATAGTGTGTTTCATAATTACAGTGCAAGTTGTAGGTCACTGAAATGTTAAGAGTGTTCATTTAATGCAGGGTACTCTTCAAAAAAACCACTCTAGGCATTTTACCTTTTTGTAAAGGAACAGGAAAATAAAACAAGAAAAAACAAAAGCCCAGTAAAATACCCAGGGAGAGTGAACAAAAAAAATATGTTCTCTAATTTAAAGTGATCTGGAGTCTTCTCGAGTTCATGAACCAGCACCGCCGTTTGATGTCAGCAGAACTGAGCGGAAGTGTGTGGTTTGTGAGCTCGCTGCTGCCGTGGAGTCACAACTCCTCGCTGGCTGTGGATGGGCTGTGCAGGGCAGACCACAGTGCAAAGCCACTGATTGTTTGGCTCCAGGATTAAGACCCTGCCTCAAATGGAAACGTCAGCTCCTTTACCCAATGCCATGCTGTACATTCTGCAGTGTTCCACGTCTCTGATGGAGACAGACCACAATTAACATAGAAGGGGGCAAGAATGTCTCCTGCCTGCTTGGCCAGATAGCCTCCATCATAGGAGGGAGGAAGAGAAAAAGCAAGCCATGTTCTTGGACAGAGAAGCAAGCTGCTGCTGGAAAAGAAAAAAAAAATAACATTATTGCCTCATGTTCCTTTAGCATGTGACCAGTTACGGCAATTGCTGATTGTCTACATACCAGGAAAAAAAATGCCCTGTAGTATAAAAAGTTCTCTACTTCAGGTCATGACAAAGGTCTAAAGGCATTTATTAAGGAAGTCAATCCAACTTTTAAATAATACTTTGCTGAGCAAGAAAAAATCAGAGAGAACAAGAGATTGTTTCAGAGAGGTTTATAATCTGTACTGAGCTTTATTTTTTTTCCGTCATCTTTGGATTAGCTGAATCAGATGATGTCTCTCATTCTTTGAAATCTAGCTTTTAAGCTATTATGAAGCAGATAGAAAAGAAGCAATATAAGAGAGACGTCACAGAAGACTTGCAATACCCTTTTAACAGTTTATGTCTAAGGGGATGCTGCAGAGTATATTCTGTATTCTAGAATAAGGCTGCTTCTGGGTATAGAGAATCTGCAGCTGGAGGAGATGCTTAAAGCTGAGGTGATCAGTTATGGTGTCTCAGGCACAGGGGCAACACATGGGGGGATTGCTTGGGGAAGTGATTTTTCTTTTCCCAACTCTTCCAGCATGATAGGTTTTCTTTGTCCCAGTCTGTACCTTTCAAACAGACAAAAATATTTAAGGTATGCATCTGTCTCTAACATGATTGCCTTTATTGCAAAGAGAACAGTATGAACAATATACAGTGGCAATGCTGAGATTTTTGCCATGACGACAGTCAAAGTTCCCATTCCACAGAGCTTGCTTTTGCTGAGCATACTAGAAAGAATTTCTGGAAAAAGAGTTTTCATTCAATTAATTTATACTATTTTAATAATTCTATTCTCGTATCAAAGAATATATATAAAGCTTGGTCATAATGTAAATAAGCAATACAATTATTCTATATATTGTATGCAAAATAAAAATAATTTAACGTTTACTATATGTACATAAATGATAAAATATTTCCATTTAGCCATCTACCTGTACACAAAATAGTGAGGTTATTATAAACTTTTTTCTTATTTCTTTCATTTCCATTGGGATTTATTTCTATTTATTCCTGGTTCTTTTCACTGTGAAGTATCTGCCCATTGAGAAATAGGGAAGGTTTAAGTAGATGAGAGTATTCCTTTGATGTAGCTGAAGAATTAGTGCTAAGTCTATGCACATTTATGCAGGTTTAAAACAAACAATTTTTTCAGGGTAGTGTTTTTAGTGAATTGCATTTAAGAAATGAGAGGTTTCTCCTGAAAGTATATATATATATATATATATATATATATATCCCCATTTTTGCTTTGTGGAAATACCAAGTAGCCATTAGTTCATGCATTACCTGTGTAAAGGTAATAATGAGTACTTCTCTAGGAAAGCTTGGTGATTATAAAAGTACTCAAGACATGGAATGCATAAGCATAGCAAAACCAAGGTACACGTCATTTGGGTATTGGTAAAACCTACCTGCCTTTAAAAAACCCAAAAAACCTGATCACATATCTGCTCAGGAAAATAAAAATAAAACCATAAACCTCAAAGTTTCTGCAAATGATTTGTTACTAACGTCAGTGGTTTTTTTTTAGAGAATGAGATGTTTTAGATCAAGCAAACATTCTTCTGACATTAGTGATGTAATGGTCTCGTGTTCAGAAAGATTTCCTGTTTACTTTGGGTCTGAACACAGACATCTCAAGAAAGAAGGTGCTAAAATTTTCATTACACATCTGCATATAAAGACAGCTCAAACTGTTCTGAGATCTGTAGTAAATTTTATATACATTTCTGTTCTCTGGAACAAAGTGGGTAAGTAACAGTTGAAAAATCTCATCAAATCAGAGAATCTCAGTTTGATGACCAAGCTAATTCCTCAGTTTTAATCCTGTAATGCAGAAAATTATCAGGCAATGTCAGCTTGGCAGGCTTGTGAGCTATTTTCATGCTCTAAATGGGGAGATTTGTTAGCAAATTCATGTGAAGTCAAGGGACTAGGTGTCCCTTGGAGATGAATTGCTGTTCCTCTAAATCCGGGGAGCTCACAGATGGCGGTAACGCTTCTTTGTGGTGAAGTTCAGGACGTAGTTTTATGCTGTAACTTTTCATGAATTTTCTGTTTCAAATCATAACTTCTGTGAGAGTTCACAGTAGAATCAATGCTTCTTGTTCATAAATTATATATAAATATATAATTTTCTCCTAAAATATAGGTATTGTCTGGCTGTTGTTTTATTTTCCTAATTATAAAATAACAGGGATTATATTTAAAACTTGCTGCAACTCTTCCTATGCCTTTGAAAATATGAATACAACAATCTCCCTTTAGCTATCCGCTCTCTAAAGAATTAAGTAGTCTGTTGCAAAACAGACCATGGTGAAGATCTTGTATGGCGTGAGATCAGAAATAAATATTTTTGAGGGTTTCATTGTTTCATTTTGCTTTTTAACTCTGTATAGTTACATTTTGAGAAACAATGCCACAGATGTGGAAACTTGCTTCATCTCCATAATGTAACTGCTGAGCAATCTAGAGACTGAACTCAGGTCAGCGCAGCTTTGCTGCCAAGGCAGGATGCCTTGTTTGATGCCTAAGTGATAAAAATCTAATAGCAGAAAAACACAAAATGTGGTAAAGTCACCAAGTGGATTTTGGTCTGTTTTGATGGTCTGTAGGAAATGAGATTACTGGTTGGGTTTGTTGGCTGACTGAATCAGATGTGCATCCTGTGAGTACAAAAAGTGTACTTCCAAATGTTCAGTTGTGATACCAGCATAAGAAAAGCCCAACATCAGCACATGCTTTGGCATGAAATTATTGTGTGTTTAGAGATTCTGGAAACATTTCCTTAATCTGATGGGTAAGAAATTGCTGCTTGTGGAGCTGTTTGGGAATTTATATTAGCACTAGGAACCAAAACTGGATCTAGGAGAGCACATTTATGACAGTGACAAACACACAGACAAGATAATATACAGCAAATTGTAAGAAAAACGTAGGATTTTGCTTTTAGAAAAATACAGGAGGAAGGAGCAGCTTCTGTCAGCTGCTTGAGAATGGATTTGGGTTGGTGGAAAGTATTCACCAGAGGGAAATGTCCTGCAAGAGTCAGGCTGGGTCCAGTGGACCAGTCAGTGGTCTGAATTAAGATGGAGCAGGTTTAATAATCTTTCATTCATGGCTTTTACCTCACTAACTGTTTGCAGAGGATCCTGATGCTCTCAGTTCTGTGCTGACAGACACCAAGTAGCATTTGTGTGGAGCCAGATGGGGCTCTTGGGGGCTTGGCAGCTCAGCTGTTTTCCAGGTGTTACTTGTCCCTGGATGCAATGGATCTTCAGTCACCCAGGGCTATACCTGAGCTAAAACGGCTGATCCAAGACGACTCTGTCTATGGAGTGGGTAATTTGTAATTTGAATAACACATCTCTGAAGTGTTTTAGTGGTAACTGTAGAAAAAAGGGGAGAGAAATGCAATGCAAGACACATTTTAAAGTAGTGCTTATCAGTAGTTTGAGTTGTAATGGATTTGATGCCACTTAAATTGTTTTTTGCAGGCAAAAACTGCTTCTCCAAAATGGAGATGTTCCTGTGATCATGAACACCTACTTTAGTCAGAAGGTGCTACTCAGTGAACATTCAGAAGCCAGAGAGAAGACATATGGTCTTACAAAGATGCTTATCAGGAAGAATATTATATCTTTGGCACAGACATTTGGACTTGATGACCTTGATGATAAGTTACACCAGGAATCTTCAGACAATCAGGTATGGTCCATTTGGTTCACAGTAAAGCACTTGGTAAGAAGTTGGTGAGCTGATGTTTGTAAATCATAGGAAAAAAATTCTAAATTACTGACCTGTTTGGTTCCCCCTTTCATTTAGTCAAGGCTGAATAATATGCAGTGTTTACTTTAATAATATTTTCTTAGTGGAAGCTTTTGGTCCATCCAAATGCTGAACTGTTGTGAGGTTACTTTGCTGAAATCTCACTACTGTGCTAAATAGAAATTATAACTTGGTTTTTCATTGATTTTTCTCTTATTCTTTATAGCCGAATAGCTAAAAAATAGCTGTTTTATTCTAATTTGCTCAAGATACTATTTGAAACATTTCTTTTTCCTGTTCCTATGTCTTAACTCCTTTGCTTTTTGATCCTATCCTTTCTTAAAAGCATCAGTTGATAACATCATCCCACATTCCCACCCCTTCAGTTTCTTTTCCTCCCTATTTTGACTTTATTTGTATTAAAATGACTACTGACTCTGCACTTCTGTAGCTGTGGTTGTACAAGCTGAGGTATTTGAAGAGATTTGTTTTCTTCATAGTGTGTGCCAGCACTTTCTGAAAGTAAGGCTCTTGTAAAAGCTTTATATTGGCTACCTTAATGATTCTAAATATCTGAGAAGTTTGGCCCTTCAAGTTTGAAGAACTATAAGTGTCAACATTTTGTGTTTGCCTTATATATAACTCCCATTATAGGCCTGGGAATTAAAAAGTTACATAAATCAAATCCTAATTGCCTTTCTTGCTTCAACTCTAACTTGTAAAAAACTTCTACTGTGGTATTTGAAAACCAGGACAATTTACTTGTTCCCCTCACGGCTCCTAACAAACAAACCACTTTATTTAAAACTTGGTAGATAAGTTTTATTGCAACCACTTTGTAGACAGAGGGTACCACAATTTTCTTTTAAATACTGAAAATTCTCCTTCTTTATTGGTGTATAATACTTATGGTACTGTCAATAATACTCTGAAAACCTTTCTTAGCACCCAGCATTTTATAAAACCAGGTTTCATTGTGAAAACAGAAATTTAGCTTGTGCTGCAAAGGGACATATATACATTGACCATATCTATGCTTGCATACAATCTTTATCAAGAGATAAAGATATATCAAGAGATAAAGAGATTATTTAAATATTAAGATAAATTACATTACTCATTTAGGTTAAGGAAAACTGTAGTATTCATGAAATTTATTTTGACAGTTTGAAAGGTTTTATTAATGAAATGTATTTTGAAAGTAGTGAAAAAATAAAGGTTTTGCTTTAAAAGTTTTGTATTTTTCATCAATCATCTAATTCTTTTACATTGAAATATTTTCCACTGAAGTGTGTAAGTCTCTGAGGACTAGGTTACTAGTCTATGAAACTAGACACCTGTTCATTTACAACTTTATTTGAAAGTCCAGAAGCATCCAAGATGAATTTCACCCTTTTTTTTTAGAAGGGGAAGGAACAGAACATCAAAGAAGTAAAAATAAAACTCCATTCAAGGGGAAGAATCATAAGGGCTAATATCAGTTCTGTTTTCCTGCTGGGGTCACCTTCATCTCTTGGGGGTTGAGTTAGCTTGGTCCAGAGCACCAGTTAAATACAGGAGCACACCATGTGTGCAACTCTCTTGAGTGTTCATTGAAAATACACAATAAATAACTGGCCACTAGTCTGTAAGTTATTTTAGGAGCAGTAAGTATTTTGAAACTGATTTTGCACTTGCAACTTGATTGGCATTTTCCTCTCTAGCTCCACGTAATTTCAAGGTTCTCTGGAATGTTTCTCTTAATGGGTTTTCCTTCACCAGGTTCCCTGCGCTCCACAAACCCATAACAATGGTGACTCAAAACTGCATCTCTTAGCACAGAGTGCTGTCAATGATTCTCTGCTTGAAATGGTGGAAAGCCAGGGAGCAGTGGGATGGAGAGAAGTGCAGGTACGAGTCGTTATCCAAAGGGTGTACTGTTTGCCTGCAAGAGAAGGGTACAGAAGCCACACTCAGGGAAACAAGCCTCTTTGTGCAACACCCATCATGAATTCAGATCCACCAAACGTGAGGTGAGTAATAAGATTCATGGGAATTTTGTTTTTGAGGCTGTGATGTATGAGAAACCAAAGAGGAATGAGTTCAGAAATGTCATTCTCGAAAGAAGCAGCACACTCCACAAGGAAGGCATGGGGCTGTTGATGGGTGTGGTGTAGTTCTTTAATTAGGTATGGTGTGACACAGAAGTAGTCCTCCCCAGAGAAGGAAGGATCTGTCTATAGTTTATGTCATCAACAGATGACAGGAACATTGAAAATGAATTAATGAGAAGTTAATTGAGAACACCATATATTGTTCTTTGAGTTTCACAGAATAGTTGTTGCATCCCATTTGCCTATTTCAGTCTCTGTTATGCTCTGCTAGTAAGTTATGCTCGTGCAATGGTCTTTTGAAACAAGAAAGACATATATAAAGAGACAGAACTGAACGGCTTTTCTATAATGAGGATTTTGCACAGATGCTATTAGAAAAACATAGGTGTATGCTTCCACTGTGAAGTCACTGGAAAAAGATCCTGTTGACTTCTGAAAATCTGGAGGCCACAGCAGTTAAGATTCCTCTGCAGTAAAAAGTGTTGTGGTGTCAAAACATAACCAGCAATGCAGAAGCATTACACGCAAACCCCATGGAGCACACAGCTTTCAACCAGTTGTTTTAACCTCTTATGTTTTAGTCTTTGGATCCTAGCATTGTTCTGTTTACAGTGAAGGGAATCAAGAACTGGACCTTGTTTTCTTAAATACAAAAGATATGGCAAACAGTTTTCCTTTCTGACCAGTACTGAACCATTGAATTCTTTCCTTCTCCTTTTGTGTTCCTCAAGGTTTGAGACCACAGACTGATTTCAGTCTTTCTCAGCAACCCTGGGTCTGTGATATGTCTGTTACTGCATTTTCTTCCTTTGGTTTTGCACTAACTTTTGGTTCATGCTGGTTTAAAATTTTGAAAGGTAAGATGTATCAGATTTTTTTTTATCACTCAGGAAGATCATTAAAGTGAGTTATAGCAGAAGAGCTTGTGTTAAGGTTCTGAGTTCAGCCTTTCAGGACATAAGTAAACATTTCTTCCTACAGAGTTTGGGACTTGAATGGAGATGTGCAGTTAGATTAACAGGTCCTATTGAGAGCTCTCCAGATGTAGTTTGCAACAGGCTTTGAAAGGTTTCTTCAAAGTCTTGAAGAATTTGAGTTCCTCTAAGCCACCCTGCAGGTGGACAGTGGTATCCTCAATGTCAATCTTCTTGAGCTTTTGAAATACTAGAATTCTTTCAATTCTTGCTACCTTGTAAGCCTCTGGGTAATTTACACCATTCATTGATCAATGAAATTCCTCCAGAAGGAACTTAGGAAAACCATTCTTTCCTAAAATACAACCTTGTTCATCACCCACAGGAAAGTAATTATCAGCAGCCTTGTTCTCAACATTTTTAGGAGCTCTTTGACATATAATAGTTACATTGAACATTATTTTTTTAAAAGTAATTGATACATCTTGTCTGGACTCATTGCTTTGTATTTAATTCTTTCTTAACAGAACATATATATATTTTTTAAAAGTAAGAGGAAAAGTACTTTACCAGCCCACATCAATATGTAGCTGTGAGGACAGTACTCCTCTGAGTAGATTTTTTTCCAGAGGACTACATTTGATCAAATGTCAGGGCAGCTGACAGACTGTTATTCAACCTGCTCTTTTCATTTCCAACTCTTAACCAAAAATACAGTCAACTTGCAGTCTCAGATTTTGAGGTAGTTAACCTGCCTGAGCCCCACCCTTCATAGGAATGGGGTGAAAGAAAACAGAAATCTCAGATTGCACTTCTTATGTCAAACATGAAATAGAAATAAAAAATGAGAGCTTGTTGCTTCTGTGTACATGCTGTAGCTGGGTATTCTCATGTGCAGTTGTTAAACTGGTCTCTTAAAAGTTCCTCAAATTTCATAGATGTCTCAGCTCAGGAAACATCTTGTTTATTGTTGTTCACAGCTATCAGACTGTGTTTTGGATCCTGAATCTAAAAAAACCAACTCATTTTCTCGTTTGCAATGAGGAGAATGAACACTTCTTTTGCAGACTGAGGAATGAAAAACACCTCTTGCTGCTTTATCAACTGCTATTTCCATGGCTGATAAACATCCACATGAGACTTCTCCTCTACCAAAAATGTTTGTGTCTGTCACCTGATAGTGAGCAAAAGGGTCCAAAGCCCTCTGGCAGTCCTTTGAATCAACTGATGGCTTATTCTTTTGTAACTAAAAAACCCTATTTTTTTCTTTTTAAACTTCTTTCTGTGAAGTAAAACTGCCAGGAAATCAAGGTTTGTATTTTATGAGGCAAGATGAGTTAGATTATTCATTGTTTCATAAACAAAATTTTCTAATTAGATATCAAGGTAGATTAAAACCTAAATGATCAGTATTTTGAACAGGCTGTTCTATTGCATATCTCCTTTTGTAGCACTCTACAATAACCTAGATGCTGTTGTCACAGGGAAGCGTAGAAACCGCCACAATAAGCTGAAAAGAAGCGTGAAATTAAACGTGGAGTAGGGGAAGTGATGCATTTGGTTCAAGGCATCCAGTTTCTAGAGAGTTACAAACTGTGGGAGAAACCTCTATTTTCATTGTAGGGAAATGGATTCATTTAATTTATTAAAACTAACACTCGTGAAACATAGAAACTGCAGGGCTGCCTATATGCATCTAGCATTTATTGTTCATAAATACACACATGGGGAATATGGCCTTTTATTGATAGACAAAGGGATGTATTTGAAGGGTTGAAGACTGCTCAGCTGAAATATTCAAAGCATTTTCCTCGGATGCTGAGAAATCTTTGCAGAGACTGAGGAGTTCTCCAGCTTCTGTTGTCTGTAAATTGGATCCACATTCCCTGTATTATTGTTGAAATATTTGCCTTTTCCCCCATATCTAACTGCTCTTGCAAATGGACTTTTCATGCTGAAGGAGTTTCTTGGGGGGAAAAAAAAATTAGAAGAAAATATGACTCGCTGTGACTGTCTGCCCATTTCCAGCATTCCTGGCATACTTTTTGCTGCCTTTTCCCCTCTGATGGCAGAGAGATACTTTTGTTAATGACACAACACATGTTTGTCTAAATCCAATTGTTTTGATTCTTTTTTGAAAATGTCCTGGCTTACAAATACGAGGATCCCAAAGAGACTCCTGTCAACCTGAAGAACTCACTGGCGCAGAGGTGTCTGACTCACTGCATTGGCCTTGTACTTTGTGTTCCTGGGATAAAGCAGTGTATAATTTGGATTTTGCTCCTGCCAGTATCTGTTTGTTTTGAGCAGGCCACGTGAGTTTAGTAAAAAATAGAGCTGGTCAGTTTTTTGCCTTAAAGGACAGGGCTGGTTGTGTGGCTGTCAGAGTAACTAAAATAGATGCATTTTTAGGACTATTAGGCAGTTAAACTGGTCTGAGCACTCAGAGGATTTGTGTGAGGAGGCTGGACAGAAAAGGGTGTTGTCATGAAGGAAGAGCTAACCACTGCTGGTAGAAAACAAAGCTAGCTATAGCTGTAAATCCACACTTTAGAATCTGTGGGTGACTAGACAAATTTTCCATTCACTTCTCTTGGCATGTTTCAACCTATTTCCCACCTGAACAAAGCCTGCTAGAGCTTTCTATTCCAAGAACAAAAGAAAGACCATACATTTACATTAAAAATTAGTGTGATCTTCATCTCTTGCACTAGTCATCCGTAGTTCTTTCAGCTTTGCTCTTTATTTTGTTTTCCATTTGCCAGATCATAGAGCAGTGGAAAGGTCTGCCACCATGCAAACAGGACCCTTGGGGAGCAAAATATTTAGAAGAGCTGAGGATTTGTTTGAGTGGCTGGAAGAAATAGAAGTGAGGAAAATCACATTTCTCTTTCTGAACAGGCCCAAAGAAACATGATAGTCAGTTGCTGTAATTCATTGTGGTCTAGCAAGTTGTTGCAAGTTTCTGAGTAGTCTGTTCATATGTAATTCTTTGTAAAACAGTTTTATTGGCAAGTGATAATCCTGTAGAACTAATTAATTTCTTAGTTGGATTTCCTTTTTCCCGCCTCTTTTTCTTCATCCGGTAATCTTTGCTGTTTATCTTAACACAATGGGTTAACCTGTCTGGCAACATGCACTGCACTCCACTGAAAGTGGAGTGTCAGATACTGCAACTAGCATTCCAAGAAAATGGATTAATACGTTGAAAGCTTGTCCCTCTGGTATGGAAAACCTACCTAAAATTTTATAAAGTATATTGAAATCAACAGAAACAACATAAAAAAAAAACCAAAAAACTCTAGAGGTATTCTTATTTGAAAAGAGCCCAGATTGGAAAGGACTGTCCTGAAAGATCCATGTTCACAGATGCTAACATCTGTCAGAATGTTTTTTGTGGCTGACTTAAATCTGTTTACAGCATTCCATTTGTTTTTTGTGTTTTTTTTCAACAAAACATTTTAAATGGAATGGTCATAAATGCAAGTTTTAAAAAATTACATTATGTTTCTGGGATGTGATTTTTCAAGTGGAAAATAAACAGGAAATAAGTAACTGAAATGCAGTAGAGAGTATTCCATAAACTAAAAGGTTTCTCTATTTTTCCCCTTTTCAAATACTTCTCTGAAGTTAAGATATGTGCTCTTAGTATTCTTGCAAAGTAGTCTAATTGCTACTTGACAGACTTATAAGAGTTCTCCTAATAGCTGTGGTTCTAGCTCTAGTAACTTGTTTCTGCTTTGAAGTCTCTCCCTCTCTTTTTTTTTTTCTTTTTTTTTTTCCTTTTTTTATTCACAGTAAAGACTCCCTGACACTTGGATTATTCCCTTTTGCCTCCACCCTGCTCTATTTCTAATTCTCAAACTGGAGCCACCAAAACAGAGCGTAAGGACAAAAGACTGTTGGAAAAACAGCTTTAGTATCACACTGTCCAATTAATACTTTAAATTGTCTTGTGTAGTTAACACTGTAGCTTCCCCAGGCTGTTGTCTGGATAGCCCTGAAAGTCTGTTTTCCCTGCTGATGCTGCAGACAGCTAGATGGAACTTGGGCTACTTCCAGTGCCACCACAGTACAACAATTTGTTAATTTGACATTGCTGTTTATTTTTCAGTGCTAAATATTTACATAATCTTACTCTGTCCAAGGGCAAGGTGAAAGCACTGTTATCTGATATACTCTGTACAAGGAAAAAAAAAAAAAAAAAAAAAAAGGACCCCTCAATGTACACCAGGATTTTTCATCCCTGTGCTGGGAATAGGCAATTAAACAATTTGCTGTTGTTCTAAAATATTTCAGGGTAGTGATAAAAAATGCTGGTACAGAAAAGAGGCTCGAGAAGACAATAGCCAGCACAGACCACAAGTGTGATGGGGATTTAGTCTCCTTGGAAAGCAAATGAACAGGAATAGAAGCGCGCTATTAGATGGCAAATACTTTGTGTGCAGGCTATCCTGTATGTACTAGCAAAAATGAGATACTGGTTGCTTTATTTCCTCCATACTCAAGTGCTTAGACTGATCAGTGAGGCACCCATGTGCTGACAGAAGAAAGACACACCCCAAGCCTTTTTTTTTGGTCAAGAAGGAGGAGTAGCTCTACTAACTGATGTATTCCCTATGATGGAGAAATTGTAGAAGTTCCCGAGTAGCACAGAGAGACAGGTAAGTGGTACAGCAGCATCATTATGTAGAGCTGTGTTACCCACCACTTACCTTTGTAACCATACCATTTCACACCTCCCACCTCTGATGATCACAGGCAGGGCTTTAGGAAGCTGGGGAAGCTTTATGGCACCTGAACACCACTGCCCTTTGCTTCATGGCTGTAAGCACCCAATTGGTTGTTTTTGAAGGACTGTGTAAAGGGTGAGAGTTGAAGGAGTAATATGTGCTCCCTTACATTATCCTACAGTAGAGACCAGTTTAGGGAGAAAAAAAGCAAACAATTTGGAACTGTAATTTGCCAGCCCTAGAGCCACAATCAAAGTATGTGTTGTTGTACACTGGGTGTTTTCAAACAGAAATAGTAATTTTTCAGCACCTTTTATTTGTCAAGAATTATTCTAAGATGGCCTATGTAAAAGATATGGAATCTTACCCTTGGCTGTGATCTTCCCCCTGAATTTTTGTATCTCTGAAAGTTATGTGGTTGATGGAACTGAGAGCAGAAATCTTCCATGTCTGCTTTACACCTCCACATTTCACTGACTATACAGCTTCCTGGAGGAAGTGTTAAAATTGTGCTGAAGCTCCCAGAAACCTTTGCAAAAGTCAGATTGTGTCTCTGGAATTTGTTTTCCTTCTACCATCATACCCAAAGGCACCAACTTTGAGCAGTGATAAATATTATAAATGCCTGGATGGAGGTTACCTAGCATTTGGGAGAGAAATTTAACCACCTGAATATTGCACAGAATTTCTTTACCACTTGAGCAGGTAGGCAGTCTTTGTATGCACAGCCTGAAGTATCTGCAGAGGTAGAACATGTGCAGAAAAACATCAGCACAGATTTTCCAAAATGGAAGATTCTCAGAAATAACTTGCTATCATCCACTTTTTAAAAGCTTCTGCTGCATTTTACAGATCAATACTTCTTGGAAAAGAATTATAAACACACTCTTTTTGGGAAAAGGAGGTCTTGAGTCTCAAAGAGTCAAGAATACACAGTTCTGTGCAGATAATGGGCATTCTCTATCAATTAAGACAGACTTTGAAAAGGACAATATTGCTGAAACATAGGCCAGGACAGCTGTATTTTAAGCTCTTCTACACTTTCTCTTACACAATGCAAAAGATAAATACACAGCAAACAATGCAAATAAGACAAAGCTCCTCAGAGAAGACAATTAGTTTTTTCAGTAAGCATTGTGGTTTAAAATTGGTATGTAGTTATAAATGTAACAAGATTATCTTATGTTCACGTGCCTGTCCTTACTGGTGGCTGCTGGTTTTGTTCCATGTCTCACAGCCAAAGGCAGTTAGCAGCCTCACCCTGAGTAGGGATCTGCTGTGCTGGAATCCTCAAACTCATTTCACTTAATGCTTCAACTCCCTCTTTGACTGAAGGGCACTTCACAGGGTTTGGAGAAGAACATGCTCCTCAAATGGGAAAAGTGATGAGCAAAGGCCGGGGATGGACTTACTGTGTATTACAGTTCACAGTGGAAGGGTTTGAGTGCTTTGGCAGTTAAGAGAGATTTAGGGTTTTTTTTTAATTTTAGTCCTACAGTGAGGAAAAAAAGGGGATTATTTAACTGATACCCGCTGCCTGATATATGTTCAGAATGGTTTTGTAACGTGCTGAATTTAGGTACTTGATTGGAGGTGTGTGTTTGAATGCAGTGTGGACTCCTCTGGGCAACAGGCTTTTACATGTGCCTGAGGCTAGGAGTGAATGCAAAGTGTACTTCAGAGGTGTTTCACACTTGACAGGCTGAGAGAGTTGAGGCTGTTCAGCCTAGAGAAGGAGAAATCTCCAGGGAAGAACTTGGAGCAGCCTTCCAGAACATAAAGAGGCCTTGCAGGAAGGCTGAAGAGGGACTTTTTACAAGGGCATGTAGTGGTAGGATAAGGGAGAATGACCTTAAACTGAAGGAGCATGGGTTTAGATTAGATATTAGGAAAAAATTCTTTACTGTAGGGGTGCTAAGACACTGAAATAGGTTGCCCAGAAAGACTGTGGATGACCCCTCCCTGGAAGTGTTCAGAACTGGGTTGGATGGATCTGAGAATAACCTGGTCTGCTGGAAGCTGTGGATTTCCTCTCTGAGGCAACAGCTTTCCCCACTATTGAATTCAAATATTATCTAGTCATGAAAACTACAGATGTTATTGTCTTTGTCCTCTAACAATGGGATTATGCATTTTCCACTGCCTCTGAACTGATGCCAAAATTTGTAAATTCTGTTTGACATGAGGAAAAATGTGCAAGGAAATTAATTTGATTGGAACAAGTTATGCCACATCTTCAATATGGAGCCATAAATTAACTGGCTGTATTAACATAATGTAAGTGGGAAGTGGAAGACAATGTTAACAAAGACACTTGGTGCCTAATCTTTCCAAAAGTGTTTTTAATTTCTTTATTTCTATTTAATTTAATAGTAAGTGGATATTTCCTTTCCAAGGGAGCTGAAAACTGCCAAAGCTTTTTTGCTGCAGCTTGGGCTGTTTAGTCATGATTAAAAATATCTGGGTTAGGAGCTCATCTATACCTTGGTGTTTCTGTGTATCTGAGTCACCTTTTGTATTTGGACTGCCAGGATTTGAGGGAGAACATATCAATAACATCCTGAGAAAACAGGTATTTGAAGTGGATGCATGAACAGTTAGGAAAATCAGTGTCTCTCAGGCTGTTTATGTTTCAACAGTGCAAGTGGAAAGGGACTCTACTAAGGTTGTGGATTTTTAAGAAATTAGTTGGAGATAAGCTTATATGCACAAGGAGAAGGGGGAGAATTCAAAGCAAAAAGAGGTGGCACATCTGGTTTAAAGGTTGCAACTTCAGCAAATCATCAAATTGCAATTGGATAATTTCTTTCTAGATGCTTGCAAGCGTTGCACCTCATAGGATAACATCTGTATGCTAGATTTAGGAAACTCCTGTGTAGATAAATGTGTTACTTTCTGTGATTTGTTGGATCCCTGCTGAATACATAGAGTCTGCATTTGGGAGTGATCTGCCTGGCTGCAGTTGCTATTTGGGTAGTGCAAATCAGAAGAAATTAAAAAGTCATGCATTGAACAAAATAATGAGAAAGAAGAATGATATTTGGAAATAAGATACTTTTTTTTTTAAAGGTAAATGTACTTTTGGGCATTCCTAAATGTTTTTTTATGAAGAACCCCAGATTTCCCAATCAACCTTGTGTATGAACAGATTTCCATTATAAAAATGAAAAATGAAAGCTACATACAGTTCTTAAGTATTGATTCAAGCTTGTGGTTAGCTTAGCATATATATTGGATAGCAAGCCAGCATGCCTGGCCTCCCTGCAAACACCTGAAGGGTTTGTCTCTGTCTGAGGTCACCTGCTGAAATCCACAGAAGCAAGTGGTGGCAAAGTGACTGCTTTCACGATAAAACCATTTTAACAGAGCAGGTAAACAGTCCAATAGTCAAATAATAATGAAGATTTTGTGTGCGTGCAGTGTGGATTGATAAAAATTGCTGATTGTTGTAGCACTTCAGTATCCTGGTGTTTTGGTCTCAATTTGCAACCTGAAGTTCCATGAAGTAGAAATGTATGCTTTTTTTCCTTTTCTCTATATGTCCTGGATAAAGCTGTCTCTTTCTGGTTTTTTCCCTTCAATATAGTTTTATATTTAGCACAATAAAAGTGTGAGCACTGTGGTAAGTGTGGAGAGCTGACGGAACTCCCAGGTATAAAGTGTTGTTCCTCAGCTTCGCGCGTGCCGCTGCGTGGGTTATTTGTTATAACCGAGTCTGTGACAGCACAGCAAAGTGGTATTACAGCAAAACACAGGGCTATAAGGTAAAGCAGAGCTGTGTCCAGCCTCAGTGCCGACTGACACTTTTCTGCCCATGGGTCAGTCCCTTGGTGAGCAGATATTTCCTGCCTTTATCCAAGCCTTCCCTGGAAGGCCAGGGCCCGGGGTTGCGGGAGGGCACACGTGGTGTGTCTCTCCCCCTGCATCCCCCAGTGCGTCTCTGCACACGCTGTTCAGTAAACAAACCCGGCAGAACCAGAGCGAGCTGGTTCAGAGCAGCCAGTTCATTCACACAGACCTCTTGGAAAGCGCTGCCTTTGCGCAGCCCTGACGTACGGGCTGAGGGAAGTGGAGAAGTTGTATTTATGTTTTCATTAATGCTTTTTATAGCTGCGAGCCAGCTGTAGCTAGTTAGCATTAGCCTAGGACATCTATTAGCGTGCAGACCTCTTACGCAGGATAAAGGGCTTCTGATGGAAACAGAGTTGTTACTCATGGTACTCCCGGCTGCGTGTTTACATGGAGGCTGTTTGTGCTGACATAGGATAGATATATATATATAGATATATATATATATATGTGTTAGAACAGCATGCACCTTTCTAACAAGCAAGTTTTCCAGGATTCGAGAGAGGATTTTGTAGAAAAACTTTTAGTGCAGCAAATGCTGAGGTTTGCATCTTTAAACGGCATATTGCTTGTTTAACGACTGTTCTATTTAAATAATGCTCTGCAGCTATGTAGTTGCTAGAATTATTTTTTGCTTAGATTTTGGGATATATTGTGAATAAGCAGTATTCCTGCAAGTCTTGAATGCACCAGTGTGGACTGTTTAAGTTTTTGCTATGAATGATGTAAGTGGCTGGCAGTAGCACAGGGTGAATTGGACCTAAGGGTTTGGTCTACAGAAATTGATGGCTCAGCTATCCTTCTCTGGTTTCTCCCAGTTTTTGCTTTTACAGTTTTTTCTCCCTCTTCTTCTGGAATTTAGTTAGTCAGGAGGCTACTTAAAAATAAATAACAAAAGTAACTGTGAAATAGAAAATTAGGAAGGCACAAGATGTTTTGGTTTTAGAGCTCCAGTATGACAAGCACCATGGTCTCTGGTATTTGCATAAATAAGACAATTTCTTTTCCTGGTCGTCAGTGTTCCCCTTACAATCCTGACACCTCCATTCATCCAGGCAACCACAGAGATACCTAAAGAAAAGTAGGTAATTTGGTCTATACTCTGCTTTGCATTTCTGTAGAAGGTGTGGAATGAACACAGTGCTTTCTCATAGGTAATTTAGTCCTTCTAGTACTCAAAGCTTTGGAATGGAAAGTTTCAGCACTGACTTCTCTCTCAAGTAGTTTCTTCTTGAAAACCACTGTCTCCCTTCCTCTTCTTCCCAGGTCTTTTGCCACTACTTGCAGTGTGTTTTCCAGAGAGAAAAGATTCCTTCACCATAGTAAAATGATCTCAGCATGAGTTTCCACTCCTTTTATCTTTGTCACAGTCCCACCAGTTGTCAGTGATGAACTCTTCTCAGTTAAGGGGAATTCAAAAAATTCATTGTGAAAACCTTTGTTTGCCTCTTTAAGCCTTACCTCATTAAACCGTTGATTACATCAGCCAGCATCATGTCAGAATTGTACCTTTATGGTTCACAAAAAGAAGCTTTATAGTGCTATTCTTTTTCATCTGCACTACAGAGTCTGTGGGTGAAACTGCTGAGTAGCCCCACATGCCAGTGTCAACTCACATGGTTGAACTATAGTCTTACCAAGACAAAAAGTCGGGTTATCTCCCAAAATTGAATCACTTCTAATCTTCTGTTCAGATAAATTTCCTCCACCCATCCATTTAGGTACACCACCCTTAATGATCCACTTGAGAAGAATGTGACAGGCTCTTGAAAGCCCTGTGAGTCTGTGGAAGCACAGCTCATGAATTATGTGTGTTCAGTGCTTACAACCTTAACCTCAAACTACAGGTGGGAAAACTTATGTCACAGTATCTAGACTTCCCTACAGATCATGTCTGTGATTTTGTTCTCTTTTGCCTTTACAAATGTGTTCAAGGCTCAGTTTGTTCTAATTTCAAAGTCAGCTGGTCTTTTGAGGACCAGAACAACAATTTCTTATTTGGCACATTCAAGCTTTGATGTGCTCACATTCTTCTTTGTAATGCAAACCAGTAAGATTTTGCTGGAATGTTTTGCACCATTCATTAAATCTGCTGGAAACTTGTTCGGCATGACCTGATAGAAAATATTTTTGTTAATTTTTACTGTTCTACTAAATGCTTCCTATGGATTAGTTTCTTTTATGCAAAGGAAATGACCTATGTGGTGTCATCACATGCTGGACCTTGGGCTTGTTTTTGACTTACTGTTCAGCCATTCAGGGTCCTTGCTCATTTGTTCCTCATGCTCTTGTGACTGAAACAAAAACCTCTGTGCAAGAATTTAGTTAGAGGAATGTGGATAATTGGGAAAAGCAGTTTTACCCAACCAAGTTTTCCCATTAAGATGGCTGGGACAGCCAGCACCGTGCTTCTAGCTTCGGGTGTTGTGGTCACAGATCATTGTACCAGATACTGTACAGACCGTGTAGCCTAAAAAGCAATGTCTTTCTCCTCCAAACATTTGGCAAAGGTGTTTCCAGTGCTTTCTCAAAGTTCATACTTCTGTGTCATCTAACTCAACACAGCCAAGTTTAACATAGCTAGATCCTGACTGCCCAGTCCTTTCCCTGAGTCAGTTGCCAGTTGTCTTTAATTTTTGGTTTTAATATATGGCTAGTTTTTCCAGCAGGCAAAGAACATGTGTTCTTTAAAAATACAAGGAGGCATTTTTAACCATGGCAAGGCACCTGTTTACAGCATGGATTTTCCCATTCCTCAAATGCTGTGATAGTCTAGGATAGTACATAATTTGGTCCTGTAACAAATAATTTATACTAAATCTGGCAGGAGATTTTTGATTTATTTTTTTGGATGGATTTTTCTGATTGCTTGAGGATGGTCTTTTTCTTGTGTGTTCTGTCTATAGGATCCTAATGAGGCACATGATATGTGGGAGGCATGGATAAGAGAGAGATAAAGCTGTAATTTTTGTCATCAGGCAGTACTGGGTTGACAACTACTAATTTTATCTAATCTATTCACCATATACCTTACTCCTTATGCTGAGTAATTGCCAGAAACTCCCTTCTTTGGCCCCTCTGCAAAATGTTTAATGCATATTTTCTCTCTCTGTATGTCTCTGTATTATGTTAGTGTATTTAATATCTGAGAAATAATTGTTTTGCCTGCTTGAAAAAAAAATTGTCTTGGGGTTCAGATATATAAATGGAATAGATGCTGAAGAAGAGGGAGCTTTAAGGAGGTATTGGAATTGGAGACCTTGTTGGTATGTTTTGGAAATCCATCATACACAGTACAACTACTACAGTAAAGATAAGACAACAGAAAAAATTAACCATAGGTTTTGTAGATTATCTACATGGTCTGTTGTTGTTCACCACACACACACACACACACACACATTTTTTCCATCCATCTGCTGAAATTTGTTAAAAGCATGTGAGCAGTCTCACAAACTGCTACATATCTCATGTGCCTAGTGTGATGGGGCATGAACCTGGTTAAGGTTTCTAGACTTTCTGTAGTAATAGGTATATGTGCCTTATGGAAAAAGAGTGAAAAAATATATTATTCATAATGGTGCTATCTACCAGTAACATTTTTTCATTTCTGTTTTTATTTGGAAGTGCTGAGTTAAGATTTCAGATTAGTCTGGATTGATGGCCTCTACTGAGATTAAAGTTACAGTGTCTCTAAACCAATTGTCACTTTATGGTTGAACATGGGAAAACTGTCAAATAGAAATGTTTTATATACCAATGACAGACAATGTGTGAACTATTCCCTTTGCCCCCCACTCCCATTTATCAATGACCTCTAACTACCGGTTTCCTTTACCAGTTAAGTCCCATTTTCTCAATCACCCACGTTTAATATCTAAAACCTCAGATGTTTTGTTCTCAGCAATACTTCTAGTGTGAGTCTCTTCTTGCAATTAGTCAGACTCACAGGTTTTCTTCATCGTTTTGTGAAGAAAATGTTGGCTGACCAGTCTTTTCCAAGTGAGGAAGGAGGAGGGAAGGCAAGATTGGAGGAGCATTTCCATACTGGGCACTTTAGGTCAAGCATGAATGTACAGAAGGTGTTGAAATCTTGGGAGAAGCTGTAGGCAGTAAGTGAGAGTGATGGTCTAGTTGGGCAGCTTCCCATGGGAGTTGGCAGGATGGTGATTTCTGAAAGATGTGTAGGGTTAATTCTTCTAATGAGTCAGCACTCAACTACTCTCCCAGTCACTGGCTCTCCTGGCTTGCATCTGCTAAACTGTCCAGTAGAGAAGTGGGAAAATTAAAAAGAAATCTAAAGCAAGCCCTTTTTATTACAAAAATATGACAATTTTAATTTTCCACATAATTAGTTCTGAAAATTCAGAACCTTCAACCTGTGCCTGTCACTCCCTTCCTCCACAGCCCAAACAATACAGAAAAATGCAGATAAGCACTGTTTCCCTCTTTGCTGAGGCTTACCTGTATGCAAAATTCTGGAGGAGATGAATGCCAAATATGTGGGGTGCACATTTAAACTCTGGTAATTTCCCACAGTAAAACTATTTCGTTGTGCTCATCTGTAGGAATTGTAGTTTAGCTAGGGATTAGTAACAGAAACTTGTTCAGTGATACCTTGTCCAGTATTTTTCCCACCAAATGATTTCTTGAATTACCTTTCATCTTCTGCTCTTGGTCTAGGGACTAAGAGTTCCCTATTCATCTTAGCAGCAGTGCTCAGTGGGTATCACACACTTCCTGACAAACCCCTCTGCTTCTGAGAGATGGGAGAGAGGGAAGACCAGTGGAATGTACTTGTGGAGAAGGCAGGAATGCCAGTGCTGTAGTGGAGTGGAGCAGAGGGGATGTTTGGGTGGGGTCAGGGTGGCCAGGGGGAAACGTGACCCCATGGGACACTGCTGTGCTGAGCGTATGTGCAGGCACTGAGCAGGAGCACAGAAAACATGTGGCTCCTGCTGTTGCTGAACCCCATGCTGCCAAGTCTCCATGGAGGCCTCTAGTGTGGGTTCAGTAGCTTCTGGCAGCCAGGGGCTCTCTGCATTGCTCATTTGTCCTTTGGCTAGAGCTTGCAAAGCACAGCTCCCTCAACAGCTTATCACATGCTCTGCTCCTCTCCCTAAAGCTCTCCAGTAGCACATGCCCTTTCTCCTTTCCCCTACTTCGTTCGCTGCTTAAGTGTGTGACCTGCTGTTTCAGAACACCCTAGTTTGCTTGGCTTCTTACCGCATGCAAATGCACTCCCTTCCCAAAGAACTAAAAATCTCTTCTTTTTAAGACCTGACAATTAAGGTGATTACAAAATAGCTTGAGGGAGAATTAATTCAAGTTACATCACTGGGACCATGCAATGTCTCAGCAAAGACTAGCTCAGCTCACAGTGGAGAGTGTTTGAAAGCATGTGTAGTGTTTGTGAGCTGGAAGCAACCCCTGCCTGTAGGTAGCCTGATATTTTCCACTATGAAAAATTCTTGTGACCTTTTATTTGCAAAGCTGTTTCAACTCCATTGTTTGCTGTAGACGTTTGATGTTCGAAGGGGAATGCCCTCGAGGTGGGAAAATGCCTTGTTTTCTTTGGCAGCAGCTACAGCTGGCTCTACCATGGAAACAGCTGGGGTTGGAAAGGGAGGAGGGGGAGAGAGATAAAGGCTTGACTTTCCTCCTCCAGCCTGAGAGGTTATGCCACCCCAAGCAGGAAATATTCCGAGATGCAGGACAGAGAGCTGAAGTAAAGCTGTTCCCCAACCATCCTCCCAAGCAGGGGATAAACCACACTGTTCCAGCTCCCTCTGTGAGAGCATCACACGAGACTTTCCAGATGTGGGAAGCAACATGTGGGTGGCACTTACCTGTGGCCTGACCCGGGGCTGACAGAATCCTTCTTTCTTGCACAGCAGTGGGACTCAAATGTCCCCTGATTCACCCAGTACCACCGGTCTGCTCAAGCTGTGGGCCTGCTACTACAAGACATTATTTAATCATATGATGAGAGGCACAGGTGCAAAATGCTGAAAAGAGATATAATGCCAGATTTCTGCAGAATATATATCTGTACTGAAAACTGAATGTGTCATCTGTTGATTCCAGAGTACTTAACCTTATCACCTTCAGATTCTAAACAGGAAGGTTTAGTAACTTTCATCTATATCTGCTTTGAATTATAAAAAAAAAAAAAAAATAGTCCACAAGAATACAACTTAGGATGTGTGTGGGCTTATATATGTATATGTTTATATGAATAAATGATACATATAAACTCTGTGTTTACTGTTTCTAGGCCCATGTTTCTTTTCCAGAGCAGCACAGCCTGTTGCACTTTTGATTTCTTGGATCAGGCTGTTCTTTCCATTTTCTGCTGTTTTATCAGCCATGAATTTCTGTTTTCACAGCACAGACTTGACATCTCTATACTAGTTTGCAGCCAGTATATATTTATTAGTGGACTTTAAAGTCTTACCTTTCTCTGTGTCTCTCCCCTCCTAGATGTTTTACAATAGAAAGAGATGAATATTGCTAAATAGTTACTATTTGTTTGCGGAATTGATGTGGCATGTAAAGCAAATAATTACACATACAAATAGTACTGGTACTCGCAGCTATTTCTCCTGCATACGCACATAAGGGATTTACACACTGGTAAGGTCATATTTTGCTTACATAAATGATCTTATCTTCTTGCACCCTGTGCTGTGTGGTATTCCAAACATTGCGGGGAACATGAAAAATGTCAATAGTATATACAAATCATTTTGGCATGTGGCATACAGTATAGCCCAGTTCCAGAGCATGTGGAATGGGGCAGTACAGTGATTAGAATTTTATTCAGGAATTTGTGTTTCTTTTGGTTGTTTTACAATTAAAGTAGTTTGTTCACTCAGGGTGAATAAAAGTTTTCTCTGAACAATTAACGTGAGCTGTGCTAAGGAGGTGCTTCTCTGAAAGGAGCTGAGAAATTAAAAAGAATCCCAAAAAATAGCATTGGAGGAGGGAAGAGAGTCAAAGAATGTTGGGCAATGTGGGACCACTTTTTAAGGAGTTCTGCTAGAACTGCAACACTGCAGGAGTCAGTGACACTCACCCCAAGGTGAGACCAGATGATGGGCTCCGGACCAGCATCTCTTATTCATCCTGTGGGGAAAATATAGAGAGAACACTCTAGTTCTTGGATCTCAGCCAGGAAAATAAATCCCAGAATGTGTTCATCTGGGGGGAGTGGGAAAGGGAGGATAGGAAAGAGATGTGGGAAAAGAAGAGGAGGAGATGAACGTTCATTTTATTTATTGTGGTTGTAAAGGTGTGCCTAGGATTGGTTGATGGGGATTGGATTAGGTGGTAATTGAGTAACAATTAATTAATCAGATAGTCATTATTTCTGACCAGATAATGAGGGAGGGTAGGGGAAACAGTGTGTTTAAACAAAGGTGGTTTTAGTTGAGTGCAACTATCTATTACTTAAGGGGGCTGTTGGGAGTGGGCAACTGGACATTGTCATTTTTGTCAAGAAATCCTTCAAGCACCAATTTTACCCTTTTTTTTCATAGGAGATTCATCCAAGATTAGCCCTGCTTCCTTTTTGTCCCATCATCTACTAAGGGAATACTGAAAAAAATCTTGATAATTCAGGTTCTCCTGCTCTAAAGACTTACAGATAGTTTCTTACTTTAAATTAGCATGATATATATTAATACTAAACATTTCTCATGGGATTTAAAACTGACCAGTGAATGTTTTAAATAGGTTGAGAAAAATTTGCCATTAGCTTATTGGCATAGTGTTAGGTTGCCTTTATAAAAGAAATGTTAGGCAAGAAACTGAGGAAATATACTGCCATTTGAATATTTGAAGTAATGATTCATTTAATGCTTTAAATAAATACAGGATTTTAAACTAGCGTGTGTTTATTTAGGTCCAGATTATTATTTATGAGTTGCATGACATTCCAAAAAACCAGGGAACAAAAGACTCCTTATACATAATTTTAAAAGGTGTGGCAATCAGGTTGGATTATCTCCTTTACCATGTCATCATATCTTGATGCCTTGTTAGGACATTTCACCCTTTTATTGTTTCCTAGAAGAAATACAGTAAGCCACATATAAATAATCTTTTATTTTTTAAAAAATTACTTCATTTGATTATATTTTAGATATACTAGGCAGCAGTTAACATAGTCCTGAAATTTTCAATAAACTGAAGTGGAATGCAGCATTTTATCCCTCATGAGTAAGAAACTGCAATTACTACACCAACTTTTTTTAACAAATACAATTAATGTTTGTAGTCGCATGACTAATAATACCAGGTGATAAATACTCCCAGTTTGACTGAACAGTCAAAGAAGTATGATACTGGTGGCTTTTCGAGAAGGATCAGTTATTTAGCATAGCTCAGTTCCCAGGAAAAAGTAGTTTATTCTCCTCCTGTCAGTCGTGTTTTTCAATTGTTTTGTTCTCTCCTCAAAGGCCAAGCCCTGTAACATCTTTATGCATAACTGTGGTGACACATAGTGCTGTGGAACTAATTCTGCTAAATATCTGTTGCCTGTTCCTTTGGAAGGTTAAATCTTTGGTGTATCATTCCATTGGACATCTGAGAAGCAAAATTTGCTTTATCATTACTGACTTTTCCTTTTCTGGTATGACACCATTAAGGTGGTACCACAAAGAGAACTCTTCTAGATGTTTGCATAATATTTCAGGAAAACATATGTCCAAGGTTTTTTAATACTGATGGTGCCCCAGATTATTTTTGAGCTACACTGGGGAGTTTATAGGAAATTGCACCAAATACTGGAAGTAATAATAAAAACTTGGCCTTACCACAATCTTGATAAAATTTTGAAAATCAACCTCATCTTTGCATGCTGACTGGAAGAAGCTACCAGGTTGCTCTCAAAGATTTTCCCATTTAGTGCAAACTCTCTGGACTTTGGTATTGACAATTAGTGAGGGATCAGGAGAGGAACACCTTTCCTAAGAAGCCAGGAGGCACACATCATTTTATAGATACATATTTTATCTATATATATATATATAATATATTTTATAGATACAAGGAAGAGGAGGCAACTGTCTGTATTGTATATATTATAGCTAAAAATCACATAATGTTTATAGTGCAGCAGTGGTGTCTGTGCCATTGAATTTTCTCTAGGGAGGAAGAGAGCTTTGGTATCCCTGGTCCTTGTACAGTCAGGCCAGCATGTTCCTGCTTGTAGAGTTAGAATAAGGTTCAGCTCCCTGTGCACACTGATACACATTCCAAGGTGTTCCTGTGGATTTCTCAGACTTAGATAAATGAGTTGTAGTGTCAAGGGCTAAAGCCAGCAGAAATTGCAATGTCCACTCAAGCCTCAGATCCCTCTACAGGATGTCTTCTTTCACAGGGGTGAATAAACTGTGTTTTATATTTGTTTAAAATTCTGAAATCTTCTGCAAGCAGAACATGTTTCGTATTTAGAAAGAGAATATTCAGACATCTTCATCATTCCAAGAGTTCTTTGGAGTAAGAACATTTAAAATATTGTCTCATAAACTGAATTGCAACAAACAGCTCTCAAAGGTTACTGGAGTTCAGTGAGAGGTTTGGGAAGTGACCAAAGTAGTTATGTATTACATCAGGTGGTGTAATAAGTACCATTATCTTGTAAGTGTTTTCACTTCTTCTGTAATGCTAAATCTAGGTGCTACTATTATCTCCATATGATGGACTGGACTATTTGGATATCCATTTCACATGTGGATAATACTATTCCAATCTGAAACTATATGTAGTAGGAGCTTGTGAATGGTAAATGGCAGAGGGAAGATTGGTCTCCCAATAGTAAAAGCCCCATGTGTCTGTCAGAAGGGAGCATGGATTCCTCATTTGCTTTGCAGAATTTTGATGGTTAAAGACCACCTTTAGCATTTTGTGCAGGAGTTGTTTTTATTTTTATTTTGCCTGCTACCTTTGTGAAAGGAAATATTTAATAATTTTTTCCCATAAATGTTTACCCGTAGCTCTCCCAAATTAAGAATGTCTCACTCTACAGGAATGTGAACTGAAAACCAAATAAAGCTTGTAGGCTTCACAACACGGTCATTCGTGCCAATGCTCTGGCCTGTACTTAATGATGACCCAGAGTCTGACAGTTTATATCCATTTAGTTCTTTAAAAACAGCAAACATGATTTCTTTTCTTTTTTTCTCCCCATTCCTTTATATCAACAAGAAAATTTGCTGCGTTTTCCACTATCTCCTTAAATATTTTGGTCATTATGAAAAAAAAATATTAATTTTAATTCCTGCAAGTACGAAGTGATAAACCAACGGAAGCAATGTTCATAACAGTCTAATTTACCAGCTGATCTGCCTCAGTCCAAGAAAAGGAAATACTAAAGGGAATATGTTCACTTGATCATAAAATTTTTTCAGTCCAGTGTATTTCAGGAGTTGCAGATGTCACTGAAGGATCTTGAAACAATTTTTTAAATAAAACTGATTTACAAGTAAAATAGAAAATCACTAGAGCAGACCATTAGATGGAATCAAGCTGAATATATTCAGTAAACTATATGGAAAGTAAATGAGTAGAAATATGAGTCAGGTGTGTAGTTGGCAGTTGTACACAGATTGAAATTTGAGTTTGAAAGCCTTCACTTTTGAAGACTGTTTTACTTACTCGGTGTTAGTGAACTGATTCTGCTGGGGAAATTAGATTATGTGTTTGTGTGTTTTTGTAGTGTACAGTCATAAATGCACATTGGCAAACTGAAAAGACTAAATGGACTTTAAAATATGCAAAAAAGTAAGCTTTTTATAGGGTTTTAAACATGTTTTCCATTAGACTGGCTTTCAGTGATTTTGAAGTGTTTCTGCTGGTCCTGCTAGGTTAAGCTTACATTTTAAAATGTGCCTGTCTCTTCTGCAGTTATAAAATTAAAATGCAGTATTGTTTCTAATGTTACATTGTGTGCTATCATTTGTGTAAATATTTTGTGTAAAAATTATTTTTACAAGTGTTATTCTTGCAAGAATTACAATCCCCCAATCTGTGGGGATTCAGACCAATATTTCCATCAAAACCAAGCCAAAAGACAAATGCTTGAGGCAGAAGGATTGTGATTGGACCTTCAACCAGTGGCAGAAAGCCCATTTGTTTCTATGCTTCATCTTAGGCGTGACAAAGCTGTGATCTTTCATTGGGAAATCCATGCTAAATTATTCTCTCTCTCTAATCTGCTTTCAAATTAATCTGACTCCATGTCTATCTTCCCAGATTTCCTCACCCCAGTGAGCTGTCTTTTTGCCAGTACATGCCAGGGTGCCCATTCAAATGAGCTGGGACAGCTGTTTGTGATGCCAAAAAAACTCAGAATCATAAAATGGTTTGGATTGAAGCGACCTTTAAAGGCCATCTAGTCCAACCACCCTGACTTGACCAAGGACATATTCAACTAGAAAAGGTTTTTCAGAACCTCATCCAACCTGACCTGGAATTTTTCCAGGGATGTGGCATCTACCACTTGTATGGGAACCTTGTTGCAGTGTTTCACCACCCTCATTGTAAAAAAATATAAATTCTTCCATATATCTAGTCTGAATCTACCCTCATAATTTAAAACCATTACCCCTTTTCCTATCACAACAAAACCAATTGAAAATTTTGTCCCCATCTTTCTTATAAGCCCCCTATAAATATTAAAAGGCAATAAGGTCTTCCCAGAGTCTTCTCTTCCCCAGGCTGATCAATCCCAATTGTCTCAGCAGCCTGTGTTCACAGGAGAGGTGCTCCAGCCTTCTGGTAATTTTTGTAGCCCTCCTATGGAGCTGCTCCAGCACTTCTCATGTCTTTTCTGGGCTGAAAATTCTAGATTTGGATATAGTACTGCAGGTAAATAACTTCATTTTTGCATCTGAAATTTGTTTGTTTAGGCAAATCCATTCCCTGATCAGATTTATTGTGCTGTCTCAACTTGGTTTTGCCATCACAGTTATGAGGGAGGAGAGGGGACAGCTTAAAACTGTGGAATCAGTGGTCAAAAAACCTTCATCTGGTTTCTCCACTTTCTGACATTAAACTGGTTTTTAGTTTGTGGATCCTAAATCTGTGGAATTTTGAGTTTGTGGATACCACCTGGAAAATAGTGATTTCAAGTCTGAAAGTTCAGTATGTATTTGTATATTTCTTTCTTCTTCCACGGATGTGTATATACATCTACATTTGCATCAGGAAAAATGTTTAATTTAAAATTTCACTGTTCTCGTACATCATGAAAAACACACAATTTTATGATTTTTCAGAAAAATCTTTCGGTGCACATAATTTCAAGTTGCAGATGACAAAAATGATTTTGAAGCCTAAAGAGCACTCAAATGAGAGCATGCCATGAGAAGTTGGATATTTTCTTAGCTGAATCTGGTCATTAAAAAGTTTAGTTTGTGGGGAAGTGTAGGTGGAGATGTTAATATTTCTTTCATTACTCAACTAGAAATTTGAAAACAATGTAAAAAATTTCCTGTGTCCTGAGAGTGCCTAGGTTAAATTTCAATCTTTTAATACAACTGTCTTACACAAAGCAAGTAGAACATGGAAGTTCATACAGAGAAAATATTCTGACCCTGAGCATTTCAAAGTCTGATTTCTGTTTTCTTTGAGCAGTTTTACTTAGATTAATACAGCCTGAAGAGATCAGAGATAGTAGATGTTGTTCTTTCTTTTCATATAGCTTTCTTCTTCATACTGCAAACTGACCTCATCACAGATCGTTGTAATTTGATTGGATTAAATGGAGGTGTTGGGAAGGACTTGGAAAGACAAAGGAAGAGCATTCCTTGGCTTCTCCTTTTGTCAGGGTTGTATTTCCAGGAAAACTTCAAAGACCTGTTGAGGTGCAAAGCTTGTGTGAAAGTTTCTTACTCTACATGAAAATGCTGCTGCTGTGTGAAAAATAATAGTCTTGCTTTCTGGGAGCATCACTTTGTGTGCAGCTGTCATAAGATTCCAAGCTATTTTTGTGTGTTGTGTAAATACCTGGTATTTTATTTCTCTCCAGTGTAGGCTTCAGATAACTTATTTTGAAAATACAAGCGATTTAACTGTTTTTCAATTTAATGCTACTCAAATCAACCTGCATATAAGAAAATTAGGAAGCATTTGATATCCAAAAGATGCGTTTTCCCCTTATTCCATTTCACCCACTGCGTTCTGAAATGGTGCAACCCATTCTGCAACTGCAAATCCCCAAAGTTTGAACCGCTTCTTAACTCCTAAACAGTGGTCACAGTTAGGCAATATTTTCTGGCAGCTTTAATAAATGGAGTCAGTAGAAGAAGAGGATCATTGTGGTAATTATCATAATATAGCAGTTATAACAGTAGTTTCCATTTGTGTGTTTCTAAAGCTGAATAAATAACACCTTGTAGGTGCCGTTGAAGCAGACAAATTGTCCCTGTTGTTCTTCAGGCAGGCAAAAATGCAGGTGGTGAGGATGGTGCTTTTCCCAAGAGTGTGTCCTTCCAGGCCAGCACCAGCACCCTCTATCCAGTTGTTGCAGTAGTTGTTTGGAAATGATGAGTTGTTCCTATGACCTCATTTTGGAATAACTTCAGTGTTTCCCTCTGGCACCTGGTCGCTGCTTGTTTTCTTACTAAGGTTTATAAGTGCTGACACTAGAGATGTTACCCGGAGTTCCCAAGACAAAGCTGCATCCATGCCTTGAGATTTCTGTTCCTCTGTTGTTGACTTGTGCATGTGAAACAGAACTTATGTTCATTTTTTTTGCTACCCTGTTCACCATAATCTTTTGTTAACTGGTCTTTTTCAGCTGGAAAACACTATTGCCTACTAAGGAACTGTAACTGACTTCTACAAAACATTCTTGCCACTTCATCAATTGACTGTTGTTCACAAAGCTGTATTTACAAAGTTGGTTGATCCCAGCTCCTACCACTTAATAATCACAATTTAATAATAATTCAAAATTGTAATATAAAGTGTACAAAGAATACACCGTTTATATAAGGATTTTAATACATTAACACACCAGCTGTAGGATTAAAGCTAGTGTCCACATGTGGAATGAAAAAATGAGGAATACTGGGAATCTTTCACTGATACCTTATGCTGAGATTTGGGTTCAGTAGGTGTACAGAGGTCAGTATATGCAGTAGTGAACAGCACGTATAGTATAGTAGATTGGGGAGAAGGGGGAAATGAACGGGGAAAGACAGAGTTATGAATTCAGATTAAACCACTGTGGGATGAAATTAAATGTGCTTTTGGTGTTTCGTCCCAAATCAGATGATACCACATATATTTGTCCTATGAGAAGATAAATTTTTGTGTGTGCTGTAGATAAATAACTTTTTGGTTAAGAAAGAAATATTTGTGGTGAATTAAACTTCCATACAAATTGAAAAAAATTCAAAATGTAGTTCTGTTTTTTATTTTGTGGGACTGCCAGTTAAGGAACCTATTGACTAGCTTAAAAAGACCAGTGAAATAGGGTTCATGCCAGTTGCAATTTTGAAATTAAAATTAGTGATAATGATATATCCCCATTGGGTTAGGTACAAGTTGTAGATCTCTTTTCTACAAGAAAATTCTCATGAGTGTTTCTCCCCCTTTTCACTGGAAATGCATATTAACCGCTTCTGGAAACTGTAGGTGCAGTTACACTGTAAAATCAGATCCTGCAGCTGCTGTTGGGAGTCAGCACTGCCTCAAACCTAGCAGAATCCAGGTAAGAAAAGCTAATGAAGGAGGTTGGAATAAGACCCTTTTCTTCATGATCCTCACTGGGCTTCTCCACTGGCTTCCTTCAAATACCAAGTGGTTTCCAGGCAGGCTGCAGTTCCCATACCCAGCTCAGTACCTTTGTTTCAGGTGCTGATAAAGGCAGAATGCAGTTCTCATGTTACCTTGTTCAGGATCAGGGCCAGAACCCCACTCTGGTGGCCTCCCAGGAGGACAGCTATAGCCATGTTCAGTCTCCAGGAATGGCACCAGCAGTATCAATCTTTTGGGTTTTCTGTAAAGAATTCAAGCATTTTTTTGGGTTTTCTTCCTAAGGATAAAGATCACCTTTTTTCCCCACTAGGTTTCTACTTCTCCTAAGCTTTAACAGACTTGTTTTAACAATCAGGAAGAGATGTAAACTCAGAAATTTTGCTCTTATTTTGTGTAAGTTCCAAAATTTAAAATTAGCATGCAAGAGAGGCTTGTGGCTTTTTTACAGCTTTCCCTAGAGCTTTTATTCTGCTCAAAAGTTATGTGTTGTCAGGGTTTAACCCCAGATGGCAACTAAGCCACTCACTCCATCCCTCAACAGTGGGATGGGAGAGAGAATCAGAAAAGTCATGGTTTGAGATGAAAACACTTTAGCAGGTAGAGCAAAAGCTGTTCATGCAAGCAAAGGAAAACTGGGAATACATTCACCCCTTCCCATAGGCAGGCAGTTGTTCAACCATCACCAGAAAAATCTGGCTTCATCATGGGTAATGGTGACTTGGGAGGACACATGCCACCATTCTGAGTGTTCTCCCCTCTTTCTCCTTCTTAGCATGATGCCATATAATCTGGGACATTCCTTTGGTCAGTTGGGGTCATCTATCCCCTCCCAGCTCCTTGTGCACCTCCAGCCTCCTCAGCAGTGGGGTGGGGTGAGGAGCAGAAAAGGCCTTGACTGTACAAGCCCTGCTCATCAATAACTAAAACATCCCTGTGTTATCAACACTGTTTCCAGCACAAATCCAAGCCACAGACCCATACCAGCTACTCCGAATAAAATTAACTTTACCGGAGCCAAACCCAGTACATATGTTCAAATGTGTTTCTACAGCTATTGTTAGAGAAGAAGGGGAAATAAATCTTTATATTACAATGTTCAACATTGCTTCTACTCACAGGCATACTGGATAATTATTCTTTGGTGTGCTAAATAAATACGTTTTGTCAAAACAAAGCCTTGAAAGTTAATGAATAGTTACTGCATTAGAGGTTTGAAAAATATTTCTAGGAAAAATGGTTGGGAATTTTTCAAAGAAATAATTTTATGTCAGATCAACTTGTAAAATAATGGAAACTTCTTATGAAAAGCTTGTACAAGCAAATGAAAAGTTGTGAAATTGCTGAAATGCTATGTTTTGAAACAATGCCATTTTCCTACTCTGAAACCACTTGTTTAGAAATTCCACTTTGGTTAGGTTTTTTTAGCTTAGTTTTTTTTAAAATTGGTAATGCAGAATGCTTGAATTGATCCAAGTGGGATTCACTTACAATGTTTTCATTTGTTGTGTTCTTGTCTTGTTGATATTTTCACACTTCTTGCAGCAGTGAAGTTTAGGAAATGTTTTAAAAGTGGGTGATCAGAAAGCACATTTTTTTAAAATGTAGGCGTTTTGTTTCCTGTTTTTGATAATTTTGTTTGAAGACTTTGTCAATTTTGTTTTAGCATATTTAGATATTTAAATTTAGGGCCTTTTTATGCTTCACCTTAGGGGTACATGAGTTACATAGTGTCACAGTGATCCAAAACCACATTTCTCACATTACCTGGCAGTGGAGAGAGAGAGAACACCATGGACAGCGTGTCCTGTGACAACAGGCAATGCATGAAAATACTGCCTCGTGTTTATTTAAATGTTGTCATTTTCATATGCTGGTGGCTCTCTGCATCCTATAATCACATGTCCAGTAGGAAGGAACCCCCTTAAAGCAACCTTCAGACCTCCCTCTGATAGTTCCTGAATGCTCTGGCACTGGGAAGCCAGGCCAGGGGGAGCAGCCTCACCGCCTGATCTGACACCCTTCTGCACAAAGAGATCCTACTCAAGTGGAGGGCCTGAAAGGGAAAAATGCAACTGCTAAGTTGCTGACAGTACTCAGAAAATACAAATACCAGCCCTTATTGCCTGTGGTTTAGAAGGGTAAGCAGCAGGGACTGATGATTAAACGGCTACACCAAAGCTTTGATCTGCTTTTGTGACACTGATGCTCCGGTGAAGATCAGGGCGTGTACCCTGATCTCAGGTGCTCTGCCGGCACAGAGAAGTCCCTGTCCTAATGTTTCCTCAGTGCAGTACCCTGAAGACTTAATTAGAGAAGGAATGTGTGACAGGAAAAAGGGGACAAGACAGCAAATGTGACAATGCAGAACAGTATCAACAGGAAACTGCATGTTTTAGAGACAAAAGTTATCTTGTTATCTTGGCTGTGGTGTATCTCCTGCTGGCCTGCAATGGGTGGCAGCTCAGGAAAATCCAAACGTTTAGCAGTGTCTGTCCCTTCAAGTCTGTGCTGAATCACATCAGAGGCTGTAACACCACCAGCATGGTGGTAGGAGAACAATGTGTTATTGTTAGTATTGTTGGATAAGACGCAAACCCAGAATCTTAACCACAGAATATTAAATCACCTCTTTTGGCATGAATAGATAGGTTTACTAAGGGCCCTAATCCAGTTCTAATTTACGTTATTATCTTTTGTGCCTCTAAACACTTCCTGTAGTTTTGATTAGATTTGGTCCTGTTTTCTTCTTTTCCTTGGAATATAAATGATGAGAACAAACCATGCTGCACTGATATCTGAACAGGTTCTTATTTTCAGGACTGTGGGTTTTTGCATTGGAAGCAAAGAAAGGAATCAAATTTACCATGCACAACATAGTTTCTCAGTATTTGATCAGGATTATTATATCAAATCCAGTGTAATTACTGACTATGCCATTACAATTAAATAGTATTCCACATGCATGAGATATAAAATATAGACTATCATCTGTACAAGGTGATTGAGATTAAAATGCTGTAGCAGAGACTTTTTATTTTAGGACAGTTCCCATTAGCCCACATAATATTTGAAATCTTACACATCTGAAGATAACCAAAGTGCTGAAAGTGAGCGGTTCTCTGTGACTGTTTAAAGATTACCCAATTAAATACCACCAAAAAACAATCAAACAAAAAAACTCCAAACAGACAAACAAAAATGAGAGAATATGGCAAATTTAAGATTCTTTTTATGTACTGTGTGTTGTATTCCAAGTTTGATTCTGCTAAAAAATATTTATTGAAATTACAATAAAATTTATGTGTGGTGCTTATAAAATTGCTTCAGTGTTTGATCCTTGATTGGTGTTCATTTTAGATGGTTTAAAAGAGAAGCATGGAATTTGCATGAATGATTAAATGAAATCAAGATGAAGGAATGTAGCTGGTGCTGACCACATATTTTCTCTGCCTGTTATACAGCATGAAATAAAGTTCATTGAAATCAATGGAATGAGTGAACTTTAGATAATGGCCCAAACACACTGCTTATTTAAAAATAATTTATAAAGCTTTGCTTGACCTGTGACAGAAAATGGGATTTCTCATTTTGCAAAGTTCAAATAAAAGCTTAAAATGGCAAATAAACTTAGGTTTTCATTTTCAAGCTGGAAGAACTGCTGCCATCTGCACCTCTCTTTCAGCAGGGCTTTTTGTGTCCATAATTTCTTATTGTAAAAAATCCCAGTGTATATGGGGAGAGTGCTGCTACAGTAAAACGTTACCACAGATTGGCAATTCCCTCCATCCCTAGCTAAGAGAGATATGGAGAACAGCAAGGTGTAAGAAAGGAAGTGGAAAAGAGGTGATACCAGAGAATATTTCCTCCTTGTCTTTGTCTTCTTCACCTTCCACATTTTCTTCCTGCTGTTGTGTCATCTCCTAAGGATCTGCAGTTGATTCACCTCTCATCCGCATTCCTCTCGGATGATCCATTCCCTCCTGAAGGAATGTGTGATGGTGGTCAGCCACCACGGGGTTAAACGTGAGGGTCCTTTTTGTACATGGGTTACAGCTGCACCCTAAATGATTTAGGTGTATTGCTTTCTTCTCCTACGCCCAAGAGTTTCCCAAAAAAAGTAGAGACAGTAAGACCGCTACATTCTTCTCTGGCTTTCCAAGAGAGAGGTTTCACCAAAGTCTGTTTCCTCTTCCCTGCAGTCCTGCAGCCAGTGCCCACCCTGCTCAGAGCTGCAGCACCTTGGTGCAAGTTGGATCCTTCATAGATAGGGCTGTGGACTGTCTGTCAGTTTGGGGAGAAATTTGGCAGGACAAACCCGCAGTCACGAGGGGACAACCATGCTTTTCTTGTGCAGGTGCAGCCCTGGGAGGGTGGGGGTTAAAGGACAGGGTGCACCTGGAGCAAGACAAGTGCTCCACAGCAGTCCTGTCCTGGCAATACTGGCTCTTCCAGTCGTCCCTGGAGGCACTCTGGCTCTTCCAGTCTTAGCTGGAGGCCATGGTGGGATAAGTGGTGGATTGGGGGAATAGTCCTTAGGCTGCTCCTCTGGGGTTCTGGCTGCAGATGCTGATAGCTCCCTCCTGAGCCTGCCTCCCTTCTGCAATGGGAAATAGCTCTGCTTTTTCCTGCTCTGTCACATTAGAGCTCACCAGAGTAAATTCAGCAACTGCTGCAAAAGATTGAAAAATAAATGCAAACTAAATTAAGATCTCTAAGATAAAAACAAAACAAAACCCAGGAAAAATATAAAAATTTTGCATGTAAAATATTTTTTAAAAGATCTGAAAATCAGACTTTCACTCACATGAATTTACATTTTTGCACTTCATGACATCATTTGCACAGAAAATATAGGATCTCAGAGCTTGCAAAATGAGTAAAAATAAAACAGGGAAATATTTTTCTTATCCTCTTACAGTTTTTCAAATCATGTATTTTTTTTTATTATAAATAGCTAAATCAACAAACTTTACTGACCAGGGATGTTAAGCACACTTTCGTTGTTGACTTTTGGAACTATTTAAACTCCTGAGTGCTAAAAATTAAAATTCCCTCTGGGAAAGTTTGTAGCTTTCAGTGGACTTTGTTGAAGTCCCCAATAAGAAGTAGTTAATAGGGAGACTGTGGTGACTCCAGCAAAACAACATAATCAATTCCATCTGCTTTTCTGATTAATCACCCTTATTATTGGAAGTCAGGGACACCGTGAATTTGCACAGTAAGCATATATTTTGAAAAGGAGGATAACAGTTTGTTACCTTAGTTGCAGTCAATTAATCTGACTCCTCTTTTTTCCCCTCTCAGAGAAAACCTGGGGCCAGCCACCCCCCTGCTCAGTAGCTGATCTCTACTCCCCAGGCACCCTGTGCTCCAGTGGCAAGGACAACAAATACCCTGATTTTTAATTTTTTTTTTTTTTTCTGGTTTACCAGTTTTGCTTGTTCTTTTCAGAAACGGAATAGTTAAAAGGAATGAATAGAACATTCTGTTTGGGACTTCAGTTTTCCAAAATAAAATATGTAAGTGAGGGAAAGGTTTCATTCAGTTTTGGCATCGCTTTGTTAAGTCAGTTTAAGCCAAGAAAGATTGTTATTCCACACTGTTTGCTGATAGTAGAAAGTTTACATATCAAACTGCTTTTTTTTTTTTTTCTGGGGGAAAGAAAAAAAAAATCTGTATGAATTTAGGGGACTGATCTCTTATTTGCTTTGCAGAAGAGATTGTTCTGTTAACAACTCATCAAGAAAGAAAAAAAAAAAAAAGATAAACAGGATTAACTGTTTACTTTAAGTGAGCTGAAGTCGGGTTGTTTTTCCGAAGAAGAACACAATGTACTGTTGTATCTGGTTTCCAGAGTGGTGTTTATCATAATTCCTCCTGCAGTGGTTGGTAGAGTGCTGGGAAGGCTCTCCGCCCACTCGCAGCTCTCTCCCTTTCCCTCTCCCATTGAGGCCTCCGGCCAGGACTGCGAGATGCAGAGGGCTGTCCTGTGTGATCTTTAGTGCCTGACATGAGCTGACATTGACCGAGAATAAAATAACAGGGGCCGTTTCCTAGAACTCTCAGAGGACTGCTGAGAACTGCTACCATAACTCTTGTAAACACACGGCACACACACACAAACACGCTCCCTCTCCCTCATTTAGAAACACACCTAGGACAGGCAGCCACTAACACGGAGCACAGGAAAACAGCGTGAGTGGAAAACACAACCGGCAGGCCCTGCGAGAAAGCGGAAAATTGCCTTTCTGCTGGGTAGGGAGCCCTGGCAAGATTGCACTTCTGCTTTTCTTCTTGGCTCTTTGCTCTGCCCTTGATTTTTGATGAATGTTACACTTTTCTGCTAGTTCAGTGGGATGATGTGGCACTGACACAGCAGAGTATCTTATTGAATACAGCCACAGCTGTGTAAGAAATCCTGCAGGGTTGCTATATTTCATTTACCTTCCACATGCCATAGGAAGTGCATGAGCAGTGCTGTACTACCAAGAATACGATTTTGGATGATCTGTGCCTACTGAAATGGGCAGGGGGTTTTTAAATACTCACTGCATTTTAATTTTTTGTTTTAAAATAAAATCTTCCAGGATCCCATTCATGGTTCTCTGTGGTTCAGAAGTAAATCTGTATAATCCACAAACAATACAGTCTTGAAAGATAAGGGACCCCGGTACCACTGCTAGTGTTCTTACTTCATTCCAGACGCTGTAAAGCCCTCACTGTGGGTTTTGCAGGGCAAGTTGAGAGTTCTCTAAGTCTTGCAGGGTGAAAGAAATTAGTTGATACTGCAAGGAAGCCCTTCCTCTCGAGATATACACATACATATATATAGCCTCCTCCCCTAACTCCAATGGGATCTAGCACACATAATAGGCTTTGTGGACCAGCCCTCCCAGATACAATCGTGTTATTCAGCTATTGCTTTCAGATCACCCTTTGAAGACAGGACTTTTATTCTGATTTTTACGTATAAGGAACTGAGGCGTGGAGGAAACATAGCGCAGCAAAGATGATGTGAAACACTGCCAGAACCAGCAACTGAACGCTGATTTTCTTGGAAAGGAGGGTGCTGAGCACCTTGCGAGAAAAGATCTTTTTGGCAGCACCCCACCAACTGTTGGAATTCATGGATGCCAAAACAATAATTACAAAGTCTTGAGATTAAAAAAATAAACAAAGAACCCCTCCTCAGATTCATAGATAAGTACTTGAAATGACTGGGTGGTAATTACATGTTATATTTGGAACATAATTTTTCTATTGGACATCATCCATAAGAAAGACTTGCAGTTTTCAACTGAGCCTGTGAGTTTCTTAAATATACATTTTTACTCTTGATTAGCAAATCGTGACATGCAGGAAAATAATATTTTCTCTGAATTGTATACTGAAATAACCAAGGGGCTGTGATGGGGTTCCATGCTGAAGTAATGGTACACTGGAGAACCTGAGGAGTGTGTGCCTCATTATTTTTCTTACCAACTACAATTAACAGCACAGTGAATGAAGCAAGCTGGTGTGATCTGATGTGCTTGCTTTTTTGTTACCACTCAAAATTGGCTTTATTTACATAACAATCTGTATGGAATGGATCATAGCAGAAGGACCATAAATTATGTCTCATGGGACGTTGAGATGCCAGGGGGATCTGGAAGGGGGAAGGCCTTACTGTTTCATTATGGCCTAGCCCTTACATAAACTTTTAGGCAATACTTAGGAAGTTATTTTTCCTTAACTCTCTGTGTCTTCCAAACCAGCTATCACTTTTAAAATTGACTTACATGGCTTAATAAGTTTGGATTTAAACTATGAATGTAGAACAACTTCAGTATTCATTTTTGAGTCTGACATAAGCGAAGCTATCCATGATTCTGAAAATGTTTTTCAAATGCAACTCTGTAACTGTTTGAAATTACAGCTTAGGTTCTATATCGTGTTTGAGTGGATGTCAGGAATGTCTTTTTATGGTTTTAAGTGTTTTGTTTACTTTTGAGAGAAATTCCATGTACAAACAAAACACACAGATCAGCAGTTTCATTCAGAAGTGCACTTAGAGACAGTGTCAGATGGAGAGTTTAAAAAGTTCATGTGGTGTCACGTGAAAACTTCGTATAAGAAATGTTTTTTGCAGAAAAAATTGTCACATGTGGTTGTCATGGCGAGTACAAAAAGCTGGCTTTCGTGCTACACCAATTCCTGACAAGTTGTATGCAGCTCCCACCAGGCAGGTGGTGTTCCATGTTTCGAGTGGGAACGTTTGCAGTGCTCTGCAGCCCTGTTCTCTACCAGCACATTCTGCATTAAAAAGGTAGCTCTGCTGACACTCTTGGCTCATACAGGTCTCTTCCTACGCACAAAAACTGTTTCCCACAGAAGTGCTGCTTCTTCAGGCCACGGGCAGAAAATAGTAGGTGGAAGGATTAACATGAATGAAGAAATGGAAAAAGCAATCAGCAGGCAGGGAATCATGAAAGACCTTGTGGAAGTGGTATTTGATTTTCCAGTTTGTGTTGAACTATGTGATGATTCAAGGAAGTGAATAAAAATAAGCAACAGTTATCTTATAACCACTCTCACTCAATTTTTTAACGCGTGTATAAAAACTGTAATGAAAAGCAAGGAAAGTCCAAAATAAGGGACTTAGTATAGTTACTGTGGTATTTGCAAGTGTGTTACAGAAATCCTCTGTTAGGAGGTGTCTGCAAAAATAAAAGTTTCCTTTCCTGAGACCAGAGAGGCCTCTGCTACATATTTTCTATTTGAGATGCTGAGATAATAAGACTAGGTAATTTCCCAGGTGGTACTCCTATCACATGTGCAGTTTCCACCAGTACTTCTGCCAGGTCCAGCACTCCAGAACTGCCTTTTTCTTTCTTTCCTTCTGAGCCTTTCCACAGCTGCCAAATAAAAACATAAGTGACAACAAACTGTACTTTTCAGTGATTTTAGACCTACATTATTCAAAGCAAATTATTGCTGTTTTGTTCATGTCAGTGGTTCAAACCAGAGCATCAGGCTGGGCGCTAGAAATGTCTGTACTTGGACCAGGATTCTTCTTCCAGCTTGACATTCCTCTTATAAACTGGAAAGGATGGTACTTGTGTTTTCTTCTGTACCTGTGTGCCTCTGCAACCTATGCAGAGAAGGACATAGTTACAATCATCATTAATTTGTATTTGTAGCATTCAATCCATAATGGTGTTCTGTAGAGTTTCAGTTACTTTTTATTGACAGCAAACAGTATGGATTTTAAGCAGAAAACTCTAAATCTTGTATCTCCCCAAAGAAGGCTACAGTGGGTACATTCTTTTCAAAAGGGAGCATGAAGGAACTTATTGCATGTTTTTAATAGAGAAATCCTGCTAGTGTTAAAAGGGGGAAGATGGGCAGTTTGTCCCCGTGCTCTGAGTTTGATTTTTCAGTTACTGTATGGGTAGGGTGAATGCAAGGAGTTCATAAGGTAGGGATAAATTAAACCCAGGTAGGGTGGTGTCCTGCAGGTTGCAATTTGAATCTGAGCCATATTAGCAGGAGTTAATCAGCTCCACCTTGAGACTTGACCAGACAAGTTGCTGAATTGGAGTTGTGTAGGTAGTGTTGTGCCTCTGGTGATGAAGGGAGAGGGGGTTTTGTTTGTGTGTGTTTATGTACGTGTGCTTTATGCCTCTGCTAGGACCGCACCTCACAGAGATAAGAAGTCCTCCTGACAAACAAAGCAGCAGCAGCTGTCTCATGGATGGTTAAGATAAAGAATGAGCAAATATCAGAGCTAATACAAGTCAATTAGTTTTCAGGCATTTTCCCATTCCCCCCTTTCACTCCCTTCCAAAGAAAGAGCAATAATGAGGTCTGTGCAGAGTGCTGCAAAGGTGGTGGGGTTTGTCTGGCTGTCCTGTCCTTTGTGCTTTACTGCACAGCTTAGCTGTGCATGGAGGAGAGCTGCCCTGGGCCACACAGTTGTCCTCCGACCCAAGGCTAAAACAATTACTTGTTGGTTAAGATCTGCTCATGACAAATTTCTGCTGTTTGTTTTCCCAAGACTCAGTGTCTGTGTAATCAGTCTGTTCTGGCCTCCCTGCACTCTCATCTCCTCTGCAGGCAGATCTTCCTTTTCTTATTCTTTTCCACTAGCTGCTGAGGAGGCTGGAGGTGACCAAAAATGGAGAAGGTTTTCATTGCCCTTACTTCTCCAGAAAGTAAAGCTTGATAAAAGGCAGCAGCATGGAGAGAGATGATTTTTCATGCATAAAAACATATTAATAAAAGAAGGGCTTACCCTTTACCCATGAAGAGTGACTAACTGGGAGAAGGGCATGGCATTAATCCTGTAATCCTCTCCAGATTTCTAGTGGGAGACATTTTGTCCTAAAGATCAGCGCAGTCATAGAAATAATGCACAGTAATCAGCCTCATCTTCCTCCAGCCCCCATCCTTGCTTCTGGCTATTAGCAAATTAGCAAAATCTTCCCAAGCTTTTGCATGAGACTTTCTGTGTCACTGCATTAAAAAAAAAAAAAAAAAAGCTAAACTCTGCCTCACTTCTTATCATTCCCTATCTTTGCCCCCTTTGCTATTACCATTGTGTCATACTTCACCTTTTCCTTAGTCTGCATCTCCAGCATTTATTCCTCTACTGGCTTTCCTGCTACTCCTTTCTCCTGGAGTGAATTCTCTGCTATTTTACATGAGACATTTCAGTTTCCCATATTTTAAGTTGAGGGTCTTACACAGGGTTACATCCTGTTGTCCCAAAAATAAAGATGGCCTTTATTTCCTCCTGCACAAGCAGCACTGATTAAATTGAAGATGTTGCCTGTCGTTTCTTTCTAACAGTTCAGTACTATGCATGCTGACAAGGCTTTGGTAAAGGTACGTTTAACCTTATTAACTGATACAAATCCACATTTTATGAAAAAAAGGCATTTCCTATAGATGTGTACAAAACATAAATGCTGGATTCCTGGGGGCAGATACTCATTTTGGCTTTGCAGCTTTTCTCATAATTTTGATGTGGGTTTTCATAATGGTAGTGAGGTTCAAAGGGGGGAAAAAAGTAATGGGACAAGCTGTTTGCTTTAATCACAGTTAGACTGTCTGCTAAAAGTTAATTTGTGAGAACATTTGCTGTAATATGAGAGCAACGCTGCAACATGGGAAAATAATCCAAATGCACTGTTCTTGGAATAAAGTGAAATCAAGGGGGAAAAGAAGGAAGTTAAGGTCATGAATCAATAGGCTCTGAATGCAGCTGCTACTGTCAGTGATGCTGACAGCATGTACAAAATCCATAGAACAGAACCAGTTCCAAAGAACAAGAGGGTAGTTCTCCAAGTGCATTGCTGCGTCTGTTGTGGGATGCAGCTGATTTCGTGATAGTCATTAAGTGGAAAAATCAGTTGTCCCTCAAATACCTATAGCACTACAAGGTTTTGCCATCATTCATTGATACTGTTTTAAAGGCATGGTGAAGCAGGGAGAATGTGTTTGTGGACTTCTCTTCATGGTGTTGATCTGGGATATTTCTCTCTTAGACTGAAATTGGGTGTCTGAAGGGTTATTAATGAATTTCTGACTTCCAAGTGAGTGAATACAAACATTTTATTTTAAATGCATGTTGCAGAGAAACTGTGGCTACCTTTTGGACACTGTTAAATGCCAGTGTAGTAAATACAGTGTCTGTCTGCTCTTGTGTGTACAAACCTGACAGAGCAAAGGTACTTGGAATCTGCTGCTCTGTGTTCTTTCATGATGCCAATAATAATGAATGTATTCCCAGAGTGAATGGGAATACTACTGGTAGAAACCTCAAACAACAGAGTTCTTCACTGCATTGAGCATGGTCATAAGATGACTGTTCTCCTATCATATGACCTGAGATTCCTGTATGTGCTGCATACACTGGACAGCTGGAGTGGGAGCTTCAAAGAAAATACATCCTTGCCCAGAAGCAGTACTCCATGCAAGTAGGAGTTTACAGAGTTGATTATCAAGGAACTCAGATGATGCTGCTGCTGATGATGATTTGGCTGCAGCATTTTTTGGTCAGATCAGTTTCCTGTCCTAGCCATTTATGTGCCACCGCAAAGGAATGGAAATCTGTGGCCAGGGATGCAGGGAGTTGAGATTCCCATGTTTGACAGAAACCATCTCTTTGCTCGACTTAAAAGGACTTGGAAAATGCTCTTTTAGTGACTGATGTCTTCAGCACCAACCAAGCTAGTTTTATTTGGGCAATTAACATGTCCCAGAGGACTTAATATGACCCTGGTGCCAGCTAGTCTGAGACTTACTTGTGTTCAGTTATGTCTCACTAAAGATATGAGAAATTCCAGTGATCAGTTAAGAGACTGCTGAACTGATCTGATCTGAGACACTAACTAAGTTGGCCCTTCTTGCTCTGAGATACAGAGGGCTAATTTTTCACAATTAACAGTCAACAATTTGTTAACATAGGCAGAACTTTGTTTTTCCGGTTCTCCTCAATCTGATTTTCAGAAACGTTCAGAGAATATGAACTCTGGTTTTCCAAACATAACAATATCATGGGGAGTTTCAGTCAAATCAGTCAAAGCTCAGGGGAGTTCTTAACTGATTGCAAAGTCCTGACATGGAAAGCAGCAGGCAAACCTAGTCCTTCTAGTTTGTTTTGGGGTTTTTTTTCTGATGATGACTTCGTTTGTATGGGACCTTTGTAGCTAGAGGTAGGGGAAAATATGGGAGTCTTTGTACCCAGTCCTGTCCCTCCCTGCTCCTCAAAACCAGCACCAGAATTTGAGAAAATGAGGACTCTTAGCTGGTGCTTGCACAATTGCTGATGTCAGAAAGCCTTTGGGGTTGTATCTTACATCAAATACAGCCTTCTTGAGGGTCTGAGCCAAAGTTAGACACTTCATCATGAACAAGGAAAGTGTGATTAGTGTTCTTTTAAGTGCCTACTTTTCCATGTGAAGAAATGTGCATTTCTCCAGTGTAGGAGCACATTTAATTTGAAATTTATTTTATAAAGATGTAATGACTGCTGCTGAATGCTTTCAGGGTGCATGTACGTTGTAGGATGTGTTCCAAAAGCAGTTGGAGTTGGCTTGCTGAGAACAATGGTGCTGCTCTGGGGAGGGTAGTTTTGGCACGTACCTTTCAAATGAAGTGAATTCTGCTGCCTGGTGCACCTCTGAGTTTTATTTGGAAACAAAGATGTGTGTGCTACCCTCAAAGGTAAATTTTGTTTCCCTTTGAAAAGTTTCCATGCTTAACTGTCTCTTTCTGAGGCAATTAAAACCAATCTTGTAGACAGGGGCCTCCTTCCTCCAGCCCTGCATGACTCATGCTATCGTGGCTGCTCATCTCAGGTGCAGAATCTTGTGAAATGTGCTTTTGACTATCTAAATGTATGACATCCACTGATTTTGCCTTATCTGTTATGACAGTACTATCTTCTCAAAATGCCATCAAGTTGGTTAAGCAATACTTCCCAGCCCTACAGCCCCTACTTCCATAGATTTTAATCAAATTGTTTGTTTAGCAGGTTCTTTAATTACCTTCTTAAAATAGCTCCTCTAGGCTTCATACACAACTCTGAATATACCAGTCTCCAGTTTTATGTTGTTTTGTTTAGTTTTGTTCTTCTTTGAAGAAAAATTAATGTTTCATTCTTTTTTGCATCCTGAGGATTCTTTTTTTAAAAAGTGTGAGAAAATGTAATGCTTGCTTTGCCAGTCTTGGTGGTTATTACTTGTGAAGTATGTTGCTTTGCTTACTTCTAAGCAGAACTTTTATATTTATAAACACACACATATTTATGTTTCTGTTGTTGTTCTGTCTTTGTTGCAGAATTCACCTCAAGTAAGGCAAAATTCAACTTTCTTCGTTTTTAAGTATACAAGCCACATATGCATAGCAGTTAATTAATCTGATCCCCAGTGCAGGCCCTGTTCTCTTTGTTTTAGTCACGCTTCTCTGCTTCATGGCCCTGTTATGTCCTGAAAACGTACGTGAGAAAACCTTTAATGATGTTGGGTTTGTTTATTGATACGTTACTCGATAGGAATTCAGCAGATGCTGTAGAGGATAAGCCCTGTCCTGAAGTTTGTAATATCATTTTCAGAACTTTGCTCACTGATTTGTTATGAACAGATGCCAGTGAGTAATGGAGGAATGTTTTGCAGGTTATGCTTCCTTGTCCAGGATGCCTATGGCATGTTCAGTGAAGTGCAGCTGCAGTCCCTGAGTTCCACAGATGACATTGAGCAGTACTGCAGGAGATGGGAAGGAAAATCCTGCTGCTTAGCTGGAATGAAAATTTTGCAGAGAACTACAAGAGGAAGGTGAGAAGAATTAATGGAAGAACATATTGCTTGCTGTGGCAGGCAAAGATGATCTGGTTTTTTATTTATTTCTGTGACCAACATTCTTTGAAACACCTGAACCTGGCTTTGTTCAAGCAAATGTTCTCATTGCCACTTTTGGGACACCCAGCCATGCTTATGCCAACCATTCTCCAAAATGAGCATAAATAAGCTAATGTACAAATACACACTTAGCAGAGTAAAGAATTAGTGTGTTCAATATTTCATAAAACATGAGTGTTTTCTTCCTCGTCAGTGGATTCAGAGATGAAAAAACATTAGTTCACCTCCCTTTCATTGCAGAACTTTTTGCTGCACTAAGTTTTTCTACAGTGCTGCCCAGTATGGCTTGAAGTTTCAAGCACAGACTTTCCTTTAGTATATGAGGGCTTACTTCTGTTACATCTATATGGCTTTAGAACCACAGTGTAAGTTTCTTAAAAATAAAAAAAAAATTGGAAATCTTAAAACCATTCTTTTTTTGGAATAGGAATGTCAACAACTTTATAGAAAAATTCCCCCAGGTAAGGAACAAATTGACTTATGGCACATCTCAGATTTTGCTTATTCTGTGATTGCTGCTATGTTCTTCAAATAAAAATATCTTTAGTCAAGAAAAAAAATTAAATAGATCGATTATCTTTCAGAGTATCTTACTAAGGAGAGTGATACAATGTTCTCATGGGGACCTATATAAATATAAGTAGATTGGTTCAGTTCTCAACATAATTTATTCGTACAAGCATCCGATCTAGATAAGCCTTTGCTGTTAGAATGGCTATGGTATTTCTGCTGACACTTTTTTTCCTGTTGAAAAATGCTGTTTCATCAAAACCAGAATGTTTCATGGAAACATTATCTATTTTGGAGACAGCTTTGTTGGGAAGATTTTTTTCAGGTCCAGAGGGAGTGAATATTCTTTCTCTTATTCTCATTTCATGAAAACTTTGAGAAAGTCTCATTTTTGTTTCATATTGGAACAAAAACGAATTTCAAAGCCTTGAAATGTTTAGCAAAATGGAATTGTTGTTTTCCAGCCAGCTCTATTCAGTATGCTTTTCTTTTTATGTACTTGCAGTGTTAATTTTCAGAGCCTTTGGATTTTGAGCCTACTTGCATTTTTATGGATCTTTAATAACAAACACGTCTTCTTATTTAATTATTTTGCTGGCTTTTTTTTTCAAGTTACATTTTTTCCAAGCAAATTAAATAATGGCTTTGGAATTCTGGATACAAATGAAGTTTTACAACTGGCTGCTGGTGCTTCCAGTACTCTGCCTAACTAATAAGAGACAGACTTTTCATAATGTAAATTCTGTTTCAAAGCAGCAGTAACTTACTTCTGGCTATTCTGAGGACCTTTAGAAGAAGCACTGCTGAAAATGTTGGTGGCTCAGCTGGAGCTGTGCTGGTGGTAACCCTGCTAGGGAACATTAAAAGAAAATGAGTATAGTGTAGCTTCAGGGACAGTGCAGCGGTTAAAACGTGATTTCATTGTACAAGATGGGTGGGTGAGGGAATTGTTCAGGGATTTATTTTTTTCTTAATTGTTTAAGCCTAAGTTCTGCTTTATAATTTTTTATTACTTTAAGTGTTTGGGACACATTCTAGGTGTGATGGAAACCACAGTAAAGCCATAGCTGAAATGAATACAAGGGAGTACTTACTCTCAGAGAGCATAATTAAGCTGTAGAACTCATTGCCACTGGATAAATGGATTTCCAGAGCCACTGGTGTATCTAAGCACATGATGGGTTATGCCTGTGAGTGCCCAACCTTGGCTTGCAGCACATGAGTGAGTAAGAACTATGTGGTCTGCCCTGCAAGAGAGACTGCTGCCGGTTTTGGTTGTTTTCCTTTTTTCTTTTTTTTTTTTTTTGTTTTTTTTTTGGAGAGCACCAATTACTTTTTGAAGGGAGATGGCTTTGAAACTTCTTGTTTCCTGGAGTCTGACAGTGGCTTTTAAAGTGGATAAAAGGGAAGAAAATGTAGGCTGTATGAGGGAAAAGTAATGACTTTTTTTGTGTGTGCCTGTGAAGCACGTGATCTGGAGAAAGCCAGGAATGGCTAATAAGAGCCCATATGTTCATGTTGTCCCACAGTCACATGGACTGTAATCAGGGACAGAATGCTTCCTCAGTACCTCTGTGAGACACAGGAGATTTGCTAATAGATACAAGAGGTTCTCAAGCATTTTGCATCAATGGACCACTGTTATTGTTCAAAAAATTTTACAGACTGTCATCAATCATCATCATCAAATACTCAATTCAGAGTACTATTTGACATCATTATGGTAAATGCAATTTTAAAACCGCTGTTGTAAGCTGAAGTTTCATTCCAAGGGCGAAAAACCTCTTAGCCTACGATAAAGGGTATTTTACACCCAAGGGAAAACCCTGCTGAACACGTTACTTGATCTTTGGAACGGACCTGTACTGTTAAGGAGTGCTAAAGAAACTAAACACATTTCTTCTCTGATAAGAAAACACTTGTGTTCCAAGAGAAAAGTGGGATAAGAACTTACACAACCATGTCCTGTCTTGACAACAATCAGCTCTGTGAAAAATTGGAATGACGGTAACCTTACATTGAGAGAAACACTTTTAATGTTGAATATTGGTTTTCAACATTACAAACAATGTCAAAACATTGGTTTTGACAAGTAGTAGGGTCTCATGTAGGTCGTTTGAAGGTCTGTTACTAACTGAGGTGGTTTTCAGAGCCACATAAAGCATACTCCCCATAACCATCCCTGCAAGAAACCCTTCCCTACTTTGCAGTCCAGTAAAGGAAGTGGTGTTTGCAGTCCAGTTCCTAGCAATCCTGTAAGACAAAAGGACATGGCTGAGTCATGGCAGAGTTGCCATGGCTTGTTCAGTGCCTGATTTCCAGCAGTTCTTCTACTCTGTGAGCCTGTTGGGTAAAGTAGGAAGCAGTAGTGTGGCAACTGACTGAACTTGTGTGGTTCAGTATCTGTTTCCTGACAGCTTTTCTCTTCACCCTCTCATTCATACTTGTCACGTAACCTTTCCTGCAACTATTCCCTGGACTTCATGCTTGGTATCAGCAAAAAAAAAGAAAAAAAGTACAGAGGTACTGAAAAATATTAACTGAAAGGCTGCTGGTGGTGTTGTCTCCTTAGAGGCTCTGGTTCTCACCCTCACCCTCCCACTGCCTCATGTGTTAAATTCAGCCCCTTGAGGAAGAGGAAGTGAGATTTTCGGGGTGTGCTGCTAGAGGCAGGAATGCTGGTTAAGAATACAGCTGCAGCACATGCAAGCCCCCTCTTTTAATAGGTCCTAGGCATGGTTCAGGTATGTCAGGTATAACCAGGAACTAAATGAATGCAATTAGATGCAGGAGCTGAGCACTTACTAAAATGCTTCAGGAGTAAATAACCTAGAAATTGTCATGGTTCCTGCTTCCTACCAGAAATTAATTTCAATGATCTGAAATAATCTTTGGAGTTAGAGATCTGGCTTTATCAACAAAAAATACTGATTTTTTTTTTTTTTTTTTTTTTTTTTTTTTAGCCCTACCTGGAATTCCAGACAGAATAATAATTTGATTTTGACAATTTGGGCTTTTCACCTGATTTTCCTACCATTGAGTTGTTTTACTGCTAAGTATAGCAGATGTACCTGCTTCTTTTTATGCTTTCTTATATGTTAGAAACATGAAGAGTTTCTCTGCAGCGGAGCAGAAAGATGACAGCAATTTAAAAATGGAGGGGGCAGGAAGAACACAGGGAGTCAGTAAAAATTTTGTCCCTAAATTGAAAACGTGGTTAATAATCTTCAAAAGAGGAGGCAACTGCTGCATGTAGAGTACTAAAATCCACACTTGTGTTGGATAGGCTAAAACACTATGAAGGATACATCAACTCATAAGCTTTGGCTTTTGAGCCAATATTTAATTCATGGCAGGCTGTACTATCTGTTGGGTTTTCCTCTACAATAAACAGGCTCTGAATATTGAGTTCATCAACCAGTGTTATGTTTTTCTGATAAACTTCTACATTTTCAAGTTGGCTTCTATTGTTTGTTATTTTAAACTTTCAAATGTTAGGCACTGAAATATGAAATCTCCCTGTATGTGTATAGTGGTCACTGTTGTGCTTGAGGGTTTTCATTCTTTTCTATTTTTTTTTCCATTTGAGTCACATACTTCTCTGCCCTCAATTTCTCTCATTTTTTCCCCTTTTCTTCACTGTATACTTTCTCTGCATTTTGTTTTGTCCTCAGAAGAGAAGACTGCTGCTAACTGCTGCACAAGTAAGTGTTTCAACTGCTGGACATTAACAGGAAATGTAATAGTAAGAACTCTCTGCAGAGCAAGGAGGTCATAACTTCCTTCCTTTGGTTTTCCCTCCTCCAAAAAGACTGCCATCTAAAAGATCCACCCACGCCTCTGGGTTCTGAGGTCCTGAAACACCTCAGTAATTTCTGTGGTTAAAAGCTGAGTGTCATTTAAAGCATAATTACAATAATCACATTGAAGTTTTGAATACTTGCATTATTTTTATATTAATTTCTATGGCTGCTTTTATATCAGAAATGAAGTTTTTTATTTCCTGAATTTTCTATTCTTTAATAAACATGGACTGCTGATTGTATCTTAGGGCTTGTGTCATTAATCTATTTAGTAATCAGCATTGGAGAATAACATAGGCATATCCATATTGAATCAAAAGTAATTCTATAGTATAATCTCAGTGGTTTAGTGTAGTATGTGAAATTTCTAATATACTATAAAAAATTGAATTACTAAACTATTTAAATCATTCAACTATATAATTCCATATAACTAAATAAAACCTGGGCGGAGAAAAAGCTCAGCAGCCCTTCCTCCCTGTTTGTATTTTGACAAAGATGCTGGTTGAGTAGGCTCAGATTTTTACTTTGTGATTTTGTTGCTTTTATTACTCAAGACTAAGAAAATGTGGTGTTGCATAGTTTGTACACTGCAAGATCTTAGTAGGTCAGTTAAAGGGAGGGAGAGAGAGAGCCTACAGTGTCAGCTTTGTATTTGGATTGCTTGTCCCTTGACAGCTGAAGCTTGTGCAGTCTAGGTGATTATTAAGGAATTTCTTAGTTTTGCACAGAGGGCTAGGAATTGCTTTATTTTTGAGTTCTTAATAATTGAGACTGACGTTGCCAAAGAAAACTGTTTTGGTTTAGACAGCAAGTTTAAGAAGTAGGAGAGGAGGAAGCAGAGAAGTTCCAAGTCCCGAGTCCTCAGAGCAAATCTGTGGAAGATGTTGGAAGAGAATCCTAGCATCTTTCTGTTCCTTGCTGTAAACCTTACACATTTTTTCCCTGTTTGTGTGCCTTCTTTTCTCTGATATTGCTGGTATTTTCTCCCTCTAGTAATTTTCCCCTGAGCCTGTTATGATTATTAAAGTTGAAAAATCCCCCAAACTGTAAGCCGTATGTTAAAAGTTGGATCAGGCATGGCACACACAACGTTCTTGGACCAGAACTGTAGCTGAAACTCCATGCTTTTGAGAGAAATAAACAAAATCTTCTTAGTAGGTTATGAAATAAGTTGCCAGGTCAGAATCAGTGAATTGCAGTTTTGAAAAATCAGAGTTGTTTGACTTTTGAAACACAGCTTGTAGTACGAAATAAGTGGAATTTCCACAGGATCAGAAATGTCCTGATAGTGTAAGTACTGGTTGATCAGTCATGTATTTAGCCTGTTTGACAGTGTTATATCTTTAAAAATCTCTGCCTGATGTCTGGATACACAGCAGGCAGTTTGCATTTATGAATACAGAGAAAGATATACTGAAGTTTTGCAAGGAAACGTTAAGACAGATGTCTTTTGAAGACATTGCATAATAAAAATAATGAAGGACACCAAAATTTTGCTTATTATATGTATGTATACACACATATATAAAATCTCATTATACATAAGCAAAGCTTGAAGATGTGGGTTTGTAGAAGAGAGGCATACCTACCTGTCATAAATCCAAATTTATGTGGAAATCTTTACTGTAACACTCCATTGGAGTTACTGGTAGTCTTATTGTGTTGGTGTTAAACAGTGGAAATATACATATTTGGAATGGAACAGAATTTGTTTTACCAAACACAGAGTTGAGCCTGGAATGGAAAGTAGAGAGTCTGTCATTTAGAATCTCATAGATTTTTTTTCTTTCTCCTGCTATACATTCAGTCTTCTTTTTCAAAGTTATAGTGTACTACAATAGAACCCTAGTCTCTGACATAAAAGAAAAAAAAATAGTTATTCAAAATACTTTACATGTTCGTTTTTCTTTTTGATCCTTGAACTTGTTTCTTCTCACTTCTTATTCTGCTTTTCCTTTCTTAGAAGTCTGTCCTTTTGTGATCAATTTTTTTTTTTCAAAGTACCTAGTAATTACACTCATAGAGCAAAATTTTAACATTTTTATTTTGTCTTGTGTATCCAGAGAGGCTCCATATTCACATGGGAGTTAACCATGCCTCTTCACTGTAGCACAGAGCCAGCTGTTCATCTCTTGTCCTGACTCTATAGCTGAAGAAGGCTACACATATTGAATAAACTGCACCCATTGTTCAAATCAGATTGAACTGGAGTTTGAGTGTTACTTGGCCAGTGAAGGGAATTAATTTTATTCTTTCTGTGAGGATAATGATCTTCTACAGAGGAGGACACAATGTCTTTGTCATTTCTCCACTGGCAGTGCCCCCACTTCATTCTCCCTACTGCTAAGTAGAAGCCCCTAAGTGTAAAGAGAGAGTTATCTTTTCTGGAGGTGTATAAGTGGATGGAGCAACGAGGGAGCTCCCCAGCAGGGACACTGACTGATGGAGTGAGAGCTCCAGGAGACAACATCCCAGCTCATAAACAAGGATCACAGCAGGATGTGATTTGGAACTTGCTAATCCTTTGGTTTGTCTCTGCCCTTGGCCTGACTGGTGTCTGAGAACTGATGGGGCCAAGATGTTCAGGAGATTTACCCCACACAGCACTGATCCTCTGCCTGCTTGCAAACAAATACTGTCATTTACTATTAATTAAGTGCTCTTAGTTCAAGCAGTAGATGGCCTTCTCCAAAAGGGCACAAAGAATAGAAGGAAATGTACCACATGTCTCAGATATTGTGACACAGAATAACAAGTTAGAAGTGGGCTAAAGGGGAACGGACAACTTCATGTCCTTTGTAAACACTTAAAAATGCATATGAGGGATCAATGAACATGCAATAAACAGCATGCCTTAGTGGCTCTAAGTTGATAAATGTGCAGTCTCTGTGCACAGTTTGTGGTACATTTGTATCTGTGCTCCGACCTTGTGCCGTGGGTTGTGTGAGGAAGGTCACTTATGTAACTGCTGGAGTTCTACAGGAGGCTCTGCTCTCGTTTTGTAGCTCTCCTTTTTCATCTCCCAGCTAGCAAGACCAGTAAGTTCCTCTGGGCATTGGCCTTCCTGGTGTCAGATATCATTCTGTACAACACAAACCAGAAAATCCTGCCCCAGTCAAAGATTCAAGAAGTGGTCAGTTTGCTGTAAAGTATCTTTAGTACCTAGGGAATATTGCTTTGTGTGTTGTAGTGTCATCACTGTTAAAAAACAGAACACAAACCAAAAAAACCCAAATTAAAATTAAAAAAAGCCTCCAAACAACAAAGCTATCCCAGTCTGTCTCCTTTTACAGACTTGGAGATGATGCTTTGTAAGTCAGAGGGTCCCTTTCTGTAAAAGAGCATCACTTTTGTGTCTCTAGTCTGTTCATTCATGTGGAGAACACAACTACAGGTAGCAACAATGTCTTTCTAGTCTGCCAGCTTGTTACCTGAGTTGTGAACCTCGAGTTGTATTCCCCAAGATCTCCTCAGCCACAAAATTTCTTGCAGAGCTGGTCCAAAGGCATCACTATTAACACTGAATCACAGGCAGTGAAAAAGCATGCTGAGAAGCTCACTGTAGACACCCAAAGTCTAAGGATCCAGAGAAGGACTAAGGAAATGCAGAAATAAATAAGCTTAAGCAGAAGTGAGCTAAAAGCAGAACTTTAAAAGGAAAGTTTCCATGACCCCTTGAAGAGAAGCAGCATATTGCAACGTGCTTCAGCCCTGTAAACAGGGTATGTGGTTTCCTTCTAAACAGTTTGGTTTAGAAGCTAATATTACTTTTAACAAGTTTTGGACTTCATTTTTTAGAGTTGTTTCAGAAATAGTGGTTTTCTTAATTGGAGGGACAGACAACTTGGAGGCAGTGGGGGGTTAAAACCCAGATCTCTGTGCTTTAACTGCACAGAACACAGAACTGGGACAAGATAACTCAGAGCTTTAACTCAAAAATGCATGTCTCTTCAAGTTAGTTATCTGTAGCTGTTTTCCCTCCCTCAGCTACTTCTGCCTGTCCAGCAAAGATGCTCCATCAACTCACAAGGCAGCCACTGAACTATGCAAAGTACAGCTTGGTTTGCTAAAGAGTGGTCAACATCTTACCTGAATGTAATAGGCTGTTAAATTTATGTTTGTTTTTTAAATCAAAAGTGTGAAACTTTCAAAGTTAATAAATACAAAGCATAACTGAGTGAGCAGCTGTGTAGGAAGGAGGTCGTTCTCCGCACAGGTACTTAACAAAATCATGCCTGCTGTTTCTCTGTATCTGATAATTGCTGACTTTCCTGAAAGCAGTTACAATCAGCTGTCAACAACAACAAAAAATCCAGCAAAAAGCACAAACACACAGCACCCCTCAAAAATACACCCACTAGAAATGAAGATGTTAGAAGCAAAACTTTTTAATAGTCAAATAGTTAAAAGCTCCTTTTTAAAAGTAGTTGTGCTGGTATCTGTGTCCTTCCCAAGCTGCCATTTACCCCAGTTCCCCTGAATTCTATCATGTTGCAAGCTGTTTGTGGCAAAGGATTAAACATGACTTGCTTGTCACTGGATGTGATACATCCCTTCCCTCCCTCTCCACCCGGCAGCAGAAGCGATGGAGATTTAACGAGACCAAATCAAAACCAGCTTCCAGAAAACAAATATGATTTTAAATTGTTTTCATAATCATGCAGTGGTTTAGATTACATTTCTTAATGAATCTTTTTAATATAATGTGTAACACTGGAAAACATTTTAAACCTGATTTTATTGGTCTCTTTGAAGGGCATTAGGACTGTTTAGTCTGATAGACAGTCTGTGGCCTCCAGCAGTGCCTGTAAAAGTTCCCGGACAAAGTCAAGACTCTGGAATGGTAAGTTTTATTATTATGAATATGAATTTTTTCACTCACAACCAGTATTTTTGGTGGTGATATAATCATGTTTACTTTGGGAATCAAGACTCTCTCCCGCTTTTTACCTACCAAGTTTTGTTTTACTGATTCTGACAACCTCCCAGACTAACCTGAAGCCCTCTGGATCAGCAGCATCTTTCCAAAATTGTGCAGTTAGCCCCTTATTAATATTCTATTGCTAGAATGATAAGATGTCCAGACAACTTCTTCCTCTGTTCTTGCAGGAGTAAAGAGATACTAGGTGTCATGGAGCCTGCTGAGAAATCAATATACAAGGATGTTAGCTCATTCTTTAAAAGCACTTTTCAGCCTTAGGTTTGAAAGCACTTTTTTGAAGATTAACTTCTGTGAAGACAGAGTGACTGCTGGAATCAAGTCTCTTACTAGTTAGAATGACTTTGACTTGTTTCATGTGAGGTCAGAAGGATGAACATAAAAGTAATTACTAAAGATTAATGCATGTGATTTTAGGAGGTGGGAAAGTATAGAAATGGATTTGAAGTATGTTACTATATATTTGCAAAGCTGAAATCACATCTGTAATTTTGCTTCAATTAGCTTTTGTCTTTGAAAAAGTGCTCTGTCACATCAAATAATTTTGATAATACTAGACCATTTGAGAAGCTTCTGGGTAGCCAAGTGCTTGGCTTTTCTTGATGTTCTTGTATAGGCTGTTCTTTGGGAATAAGTTAGTGGTATTAAAAATCTGTTTTAGGCCAAAGGAGTCAATATGGGAAAAAAGAAAAAAAAAAGAAAAAAAAAGAGAGAGCTGAAAAGAATCAAGTTTCAAAACCAGGGAATATTGAAGATGGATATTACTAGTTATTTCTAAAGTCCAGGAATCTTTCCTCTGCAATATAGAGTGTTCTTTGCATTGACCAGGGGTTTATATTTAACAACAGAAAGCTCAGTTAAAAATAAAATTGAGACTGAAACTGAGTGAAATAGCTGTGCTCTCTTTGACTCTCCCTTTCATCAAAATATCGTGGAAGTCTCAGAGGAATGGATGGGTTTATGCATTAAAATACTGTGGGTAACAGAATGGGAATATCTATGGCTGAGGCAAAGCTCTTAAAAGTCATTTAGTGTTGTAATGGCTCTTGTTATTTCTTAATTTTTTCTGTTTTATTAGCAATCTAAAAATGGAGGAAACTTGCCATAATCATGTAATTTTCACTTCTGCCATGGGTTTAATTTCACAAATAACCACAGCTTGCATTCTGATGCTCCACATTTTCGGCTGGGTGGAGTTCTTTCAATTGAGATGCGTTTTTCTTGATACAAGCAGTATAGTTTTATGCACAGTTCTATGGAAGCAGTTTTATACATTGGTACATAAAATTGCCAACATGAAGATAATGTTGTTGGGAAGTGATCTGTGGAACTGATTTATTTTGAGCCGTATACGCATTCAAATACCTTTTTTAATGCTGTCAGGGGCAAACAGAGTTTGGGTATCATCTTCCTTTGCTTTTGTTTAAGCAGATTCTTTTTAATGGGTGGGCAACTGCCTTTAATATATTCATATTTCTTTAATAAAATTAAATGTTTTATTAACAACAAACGTTGCTAAAAGAGTGTTTTAGCATATTTGCAATAAAAATTATCTTCTAGCATTGTCTTTTCTTTTCTGAGAAGTCTTTCCAGCTTGGGACCTCTCTAAGTGGTGATTGATAAAGTTGTTACGTCATGGTACTTTTTAAGGGGAAAAGAAAAATCTGGCATACCACAAAGAAAGCAGTTCTTGCAGTTCTTGCATTCCTGTTCTTCATTATC